>NW_027621567.1:0-40720 GCF_964198595.1 Lampetra fluviatilis | reverse complement strand
TGGGTGAGTGAGTGGGTGAGTGAGTGGGTGAGTGAGTGGGTGAGTGAGTGGGTGAGTGGGTGAATGGGTGTGTGAGTGAGTGGGTGAGTGGGTGAGTGGGTGGGTGAGTGAGTGGTGGGTGGGTGAGTGAGTGGGTGAGTGAGTGAGTGGGTGGGTGGGTGAGTGGGTGGGTGGGTGAGTGGGTGAGTGGGTGAGTGGGTGAGTGGGTGGGTGAGTTGGTGGGTGGGTGTGTGAGTGCGTGAGTGGGTGGGTGGGAGGGTGGGTGGGTGGGTGAGTGAGTGAGTGAGTGAGTGGGTGGGTGGGTGGTTGGGTGGGTGGGTGGGTGAGTGAGTTAGTGGGTGGGTGGGTGAGTGGAAGTGGGTGAGTGATTGATTGAGTGAGTGAGTGAGTGGGTGAGTGAGTGAGTGAGTGAGTGGGTGAGTGAGTGGGTGGGTGAGTGGGTGGGTGAGTAGGTGGGTGTGTGTGTGAGTGCGTGAGTGGGTGGGTGAGTGAGTGAGTGAGTGGGTGGGTGGGTGGGTGGGTGAGTGAGTGGGTGAGTGAGTGGGTGAGTGAGTGGGTGAGTGGGTGGGTGGGTGTGTGAGTGAGTGGGTGAGTGGGTGAGTGGGTGGGTAAGTGAGTTGGTGGGTGGGTGAGTGAGTGGGTGAGTGAGTGAGTGGGTGGGTGGGTGAGTGGGTGGGTGGGTGAGTGGGTGGGTGGGTGAGTGGGTGGGTGGGTGAGTGGGTGAGTGGGTGAGTGGGTGAGTGGGTGGGTGAGTAGGTGGGTGGGTGTGTGAGTGCGTGAGTGGGTGGGTGGGAGGGTGGGTGGGTGGGTGAGTGAGTGAGTGAGTGAGTGGGTGGGTGGGTGGTTGGGTGGGTGGGTGGGTGAGTGAGTTAGTGGGTGGGTGGGTGAGTGGAAGTGGGTGAGTGATTGATTGAGTGGGTGAGTGAGTGAGTGAGTGGGTGAGTGAGTGAGTAGGTGGGTGAGTGGGTGGGTGAGTGAGTGAGTCGGAAGGTGGGTGGGTGGGTGAGTGGGTGGGTGGGTGAGTGAGTGAGTGGTTGGGTGAGTGGGTGGGTGGGTGGGTGGGTGAGTGGGTGGGTGGGTGGGTGGGTGTGTGAGTGAGTGATTGGGTGGGTGGGTATGTGGGTGGGTGAGTGGTGAGTGGGTGAGTGATTGATTGAGTGGGTGATTGAGTGGGTGAGTGAGTGAGTGAGTGGGTGAGTGAGTGAGTAGGTGGGTGAGTGGGTGGGTGAGTGAGTGAGTCGGAAGGTGGGTGGGTGGGTGAGTGGGTGGGTGGGTGAGTGAGTGAGTGGTTGGGTGAGTGGGTGGGTGGGTGGGTGGGTGAGTGGGTGGGTGGGTGGGTGTGTGAGTGAGTGATTGGGTGGGTGGGTATGTGGGTGGGTGAGTGGTGAGTGGGTGAGTGATTGATTGAGTGGGTGATTGAGTGGGTGAGTGAGTGAGTGAGTGGGTGAGTGAGTGAGTAGGTGGGTGAGTGGGTGGGTGAGTGAGTGAGTGGGTGAGTGAGTGAGTGGGTGAGTGAGTGGGTGAGTGAGTGAGTGAGTGAGTGGGTGAGTGGGTGGGTGAGTGGGTGAGTGAGTAGGTGAGTGAGTGTGTGAGTGGTGGGTGACTGGGTGGGTGAGTGGGTGGGTGGGTGAGTGGGAGAGTGGGTGAGTGGGTGAGTGAGTGGGTGAGTGAGTGGGTGGGTGGGTGAGTGAGTGAGTGCGTGGGTGCGTGGGTGGCTGAGTGGGTGAGTGAGTGGGTGAGTGAGTGGGTGAGTGAGTGGGTGAGTGAGTGGGTGAGTGAGTGGGTGAGTGAGTGGGTGAGTGGGTGGGTGGGTGTGTGAGTGAGTGGGTGAGTGGGTGAGTGGGTGGGTGAGTGAGTTGGTGGGTGGGTGAGTGAGTGAGTGGGTGAGTGAGTGAGTGGGTGGGTGGGTGAGTGGGTGGGTGGGTGAGTGGGTGAGTGGGTGAGTGGGTGAGTGGGTGGGTGAGTTGGTGGGTGGGTGTGTGAGTGCGTGAGTGGGTGGGGTGGGAGGGTGGGTGGGTGGGTGAGTGAGTGAGTGAGTGAGTGAGTGGGTGGGTGGTTGGGTGGGTGGGTGGGTGAGTGAGTTAGTGGGTGGGTGGGTGAGTGGAAGTGGGTGAGTGATTGATTGAGTGAGTGAGTGAGTGGGTGAGTGAGTGAGTGAGTGGGTGAGTGAGTGGGTGGGTGAGTGGGTGGGTGAGTAGGTGGGTGTGTGTGTGAGTGCGTGAGTGGGTGGGTGAGTGAGTGAGTGAGTGGGTGGGTGGGTGGGTGAGTGAGTGAGTGAGTGGGTGGGTGAGTGAGTGAGTGGGTGGGTGAGTGAGTTAGTGGGTGGGTGGGTGAGTAGGTGGGTGAGTGGGTGAGTGAGTGGGTGAGTGAGTGGGTGAGTGAGTGGGTGGAGTGAGTGAGTGAGTGAGTGGGTGAGTGGGTGGGTGAGTGGGTGAGTGAGTGGGTGAGTGGTGGGTGACTGGGTGGGTGAGTGGGTGGGTGGGTGAGTGGGTGAGTGAGTGGGTGAGTGGGTGGGTGACTGGGTGGGTGAGTGGGTGGGTGAGTGGGTGAGTGAGTGGGTGAGTGAGTGGGTGGGTGGGTGAGTGAGTGAGTGCGTGGGTGAGTGGGTGGCTGAGTGGGTGAGTGAGTGAGTGGGTGAGTGAGTGAGTGAGTGAGTGAGTGAGTGGGTGAGTGGGTGAGTGAGTGAGTGATTGATTGATTGAGTGAGTGACTGATTGAGTGGGTGAGTGGGTGAGTGAGTGAGTGAGTGAGTGAGTGGGAAGGTGGGTGGGTGGGTGAGTGGGTGAGTGGGTGAGTGAGTGAGTGGGTGGGTGAGTTGGTGGGTGAGTGAGTGAGTGGGTGGGTGAGTGGGTGAGTGAGTGGGTGAGTGAGTGGGTGAGTGGGTTAGTGAGTGAGTGGGTGAGTGATTGAGTGGGTGGGTGGGTGAGTTAGTGGGTGGGTGGGTGAGTGGGTGGGTGAGTGGAAGTGGGTGAGTGATTGATTGAGTGAGTGAGTGGGTGAGTGAGTGGGTGAGTGAGTGGGTGGGTGGGTGAGTGAGTGAGTGCGTGGGTGAGTGGGTGGCTGAGTGGGTGAGTGAGTGAGTGGGTGAGTGAGTGAGTGAGTGAGTGAGTAAGTGAGTGGGTGAGTGGGTGGGTAGGTGGGTGGGTAGGTGAGTGAGTGGGTGAGTGGTTGGGTGAGTGGGTGAGTGAGTGAGTGGGTGAGTGAGTAGGTGAGTGAGTGGGTGAGTGGGTGGGTGACTGGGTGGGTGAGTGGGTGGGTGAGTGCGTGGGTGAGTGGGTGAGTGAGTGGGTGAGTGGGTGGGTGACTGGGTGGGTGAGTGGGTGGGTGAGTGGGTGAGTGAGTGGGTGGGTGAGTGAGTGGGTGGGTGGGTGAGTGAGTGAGTGAGTGCATGGGTGAGTGGGTGGCTGAGTGGGTGAGTGAGTGAGTGGGTGAGTGAGTGAGTGAGTGAGTGGGTGAGTGGGTGAGTGGGTGAGTGAGTGAGTGATTGATTGATTGAGTGAGTGACTGATTGAGTGGGTGAGTGGGTGAGTGAGTGAGTGAGTGGGAAGTTGGGTGGGTGAGTGGGTGGGTGGGTGGGTGAGTGAGTGGTTGGGTGAGTGGGTGGTTGGGTGGGTGAGTGAGTGGGTGGGTGGGTGTGTGAGTGAGTGATTGGGTGGGTTGGTGGGTATATGGGTGCGTGAGTGGGTGAGTGGGTGAATGATTGATTGAGTGGGTGATTGAGTGGGTGAGTGAGTGAGTGGGTGAGTGAGTGAGTAGGTGGGTGAGTGGGTGAGTGAGTGAGTGGGTGAGTGGGTGAGTGAGTGGGTGAGTGGGTGGGTGAGTGAGTGAGTGAGTGGGTGAGTGAGTGAGTGAGTGAGTGGGTGAGTGAGTGAGTGAGTGAGTGGGTGGGTGAGTGGGTGAGTGAGTAGGTGAGTGAGTGGGTGAGTGGGTGGGTGAGTGAGTGAGTGAGTGAGTGAGTGGGTGAGTGGGTGAGTGAGTGAGTGGGTGGGTGGGTGAGTGGGTGGGTGGGTGAGTGGGTGAGTGGGTGAGTGGGTGGGTGAGTTGGTGGGTGGGTGTGTGAGTGCGTGAGTGGGTGGGTGGGAGGGTGGGTGGGTGGGTGAGTGAGTGAGTGAGTGAGTGGGTGGGTGGGTGGGTGGTTGGGTGGGTGGGTGGATGAGTGAGTTAGTGGGTGGGTGGGTGAGTGGAAGTGGGTGAGTGATTGATTGAGTGAGTGAGTGAGTGGGTGAGTGAGTGAGTGAGTGGGTGAGTGAGTGGGTGGGTGAGTGGGTGGGTGAGTAGGTGGGTGTGTGTGTGAGTGCGTGAGTGGGTGGGTGAGTGAGTGAGTGGGTGGGTGGGTGAGTGGGTGGGTGGGTGAGTGGGTGAGTGGGTGGGTGAGTTGGTGGGTGGGTGTGTGAGTGCGTGAGTGGGTGGGTGGGAGGGTGGGTGGGTGGGTGAGTGAGTGAGTGAGTGAGTGGGTGGGTGGGGTGGTTGGGTGGGTGGGTGGGTGAGTGAGTTAGTGGGTGGGTGGGTGAGTGGAAGTGGGTGAGTGATTGATTGAGTGAGTGAGTGAGTGGGTGAGTGAGTGAGTGAGTGGGGTGAGTGAGTGGGTGGGTGAGTGGGTGGGTGAGTAGGTGGGTGTGTGTGTGAGTGCGTGAGTGGGTGGGTGAGTGAGTGAGTGGGTGGGTGGGTGGGTGGGTGAGTGAGTGGGTGCGTGGGTGGGTGCGTGAGTGAGTGGGTGGGTGAGTGAGTGGGTGGGTGAGTGAGTTAGTGGGTGGGTGGGTGAGTAGGTGGGTGAGTGGGTGAGTGAGTGGGTGAGTGAGTGGGTGAGTGAGTGGGTGAGTGAGTGAGTGAGTGAGTGAGTGAGTGAGTGAGTGAGTGAGTGGGTGAGTGGGTGGGTGAGTGGGTGAGTGAGTGAGTGGGTGAGTGGTGGGTGACTGGGTGGGTGAGTGGGTGGGTGGGTGAGTGGGTGAGTGAGTGGGTGAGTGGGTGGGTGACTGGGTGGGTGAGTGGGTGGGTGAGTGGGTGAGTGAGTGGGTGAGTGAGTGGGTGGGTGGGTGAGTGAGTGAGTGCGTGGGTGAGTGGGTGGCTGAGTGGGTGAGTGAGTGAGTGGGTGAGTGAGTGAGTGAGTGAGTGAGTGGGTGAGTGGGTGAGTGAGTGAGTGAGTGAGTGAGTGATTGATTGATTGAGTGAGTGACTGATTGAGTGGGTGAGTGGGTGAGTGAGTGAGTGAGTGAGTGGGAAGGTGGGTGGGTGGGTGAGTGGGTGAGTGGGTGAGTGAGTGAGTGGGTGGGTGAGTTGGTGGGTGAGTGAGTGAGTGGGTGGGTGAGTGGGTGAGTGAGTGGGTGAGTGAGTGGGTGAGTGGGTTAGTGAGTGAGTGGGTGAGTGATTGAGTGGGTGGGTGGGTGAGTTAGTGGGTGGGTGGGTGAGTGGGTGGGTGAGTGGAAGTGGGTGAGTGATTGATTGAGTGAGTGAGTGGGTGAGTGAGTGGGTGAGTGAGTGGGTGGGTGGGTGAGTGAGTGAGTGCGTGGGTGAATGGGTGGCTGAGTGGGTGAGTGAGTGAGTGGGTGAGTGAGTGAGTGAGTAAGTGAGTGGGTGAGTGGGTGGGTAGCTGGGTGGGTAGGTGAGTGAGTGGGTGAGTGGTTGGGTGAGTGGGTGAGTGAGTGAGTGGGTGAGTGAGTAGGTGAGTGAGTGGGTGAGTGGGTGGGTGACTGGGTGGGTGAGTGGGTGGGTGAGTGGGTGGGTGAGTGGGTGAGTGAGTGGGTGAGTGGGTGGGTGACTGGGTGGGTGAGTGGGTGGGTGAGTGGGTGAGTGAGTGGGTGAGTGAGTGGGTGGGTGGGTGAGTGAGTGAGTGAGTGCATGGGTGAGTGGGTGGCTGAGTGGGTGAGTGAGTGAGTGGGTGAGTGAGTGAGTGAGTGGGTGAGTGGGTGAGTGGGTGAGTGAGTGAGTGAGTGATTGATTGATTGAGTGAGTGACTGATTGAGTGGGTGAGTGGGTGAGTGAGTGAGTGAGTGGGAAGTTGGGTGGGTGAGTGGGTGGGTGGGTGGGTGAGTGAGTGGTTGGGTGAGCGGGTGGTTGGGTGGGTGAGTGAGTGGGTGGGTGGGTGTGTGAGTGAGTGATTGGGTGGGTTGGTGGGTATATGGGTGCGTGAGTGGGTGAGTGGGTGAATGATTGATTGAGTGGGTGATTGAGTGGGTGAGTGAGTGAGTGGGTGAGTGAGTGAGTAGGTGGGTGAGTGGGTGAGTGAGTGAGTGGGTGAGTGGGTGAGTGAGTGGGTGAGTGGGTGGGTGAGTGAGTGAGTGAGTGAGTGGGTGAGTGAGTGAGTGAGTGGGTGAGTGAGTGAGTGAGTGAGTGAGTGAGTGAGTGAGTGAGTGGGTGGGTGAGTGGGTGAGTGAGTAGGTGAGTGAGTGGGTGAGTGGGTGGGTGAGTGAGTGAGTGAGTGGGTGAGTGAGTGAGTGAGTGAGTGAGTGGGTGAGTGAGTGAGTGGGTGAGTGAGTAGGTGAGTGAGTGGGTGAGTGGGTGGGTGACTGGGTGGGTGAGTGGGTGGGTGAGTGGGTGAGTGAGTGGGTGAGTGAGTGGGTGAGTGGGTGGGTGACTGGGTGGGTGAGTGGGTGGGTGAGTGGGTGGGTGAGTGGGTGAGTGAGTAGGTGAGTGAGTGGGTGAGTGGGTGGGTGACTGGGTGGGTGACTGGGTGGGTGAGTGGGTGGGTGAGTGGGTGAGTGAGTGGGTGGGTGGGTGAGTGAGTGGGTGAGTGAGTGGGTGAGTGAGTGGGTGAGTGAGTGGGTGAGTGAGTGGGTGAGTGGGTGGGTGGGTGTGTGAGTGGGTGAGTGGGTGAGTGGGTGGGTGAGTGAGTGGGTGGGTGGGTGAGTGAGTGGGTGGGTGAGTGAGTGAGTGGGTGGGTGGGTGAGTGGGTGGGTGAGTGGGTGAGTGGGTGGGTGGGTGAGTGAGTGAGTGGGTGGGTGAGTAGGTGGGTGGGTGTGTGAGTGCGTGAGTGGGTGGGTGGGTGGGTGAGTGAGTGATTGATTGAGTGAGTGAGTGGGTGAGTGAGTGGGTGAGTGAGTGAGTGGGTGAGTGAGTGGGTGGGTGAGTGGGTGGGTGAGTGGGTGGGTGAGTAGGTGGGTGTGTGTGTGAGTGCGTGGGTGGGTGGGTGAGTGGGTGGGTGGGTGGGTGGGTGGGTGAGTGAGTGGGTTCGTGGGTGGGTGGGTGAGTGAGTGGGTGGGTGAGTGATTGGGTGGGTGAGTGAGTTAGTGGGTGGGTGGGTGAGTGGGTGGGGTGAGTGGGTGAGTGATTGATTGAGTGAGTGAGTGGGTGAGTGAGTGGGTGAGTGAGTGGGTGAGTGAGTGGGTGAGTGAGTGGGTGAGTGAGTGGGTGAGTGAGTGAGTGAGTGGGTGAGTGAGTGGGTGAGTGGGTGAGTGAGTGAGTAGGTGAGTGATTGAGTGGGTTGGTAGGTGAGTGGGTGGGTGAGTGGGTGAGTGAGTAGGTGAGTGAGTGGGTGAGTGGGTGGGTGATTGGGTGGGTGAGTGGGTGGGTGAGTGGGTGAGTGAGTGGGTGAGTGAGTGGGTGGGTGGGTGAGTGAGTGAGTGAGTGAGTGAGTGAGTGAGTGGGTGGCTGAGTGGGTGAGTGAGTGAGTGGGTGAGTGGGTGAGTGAGTGAGTGATTGATTGATTGAGTGAGTGACTGATTGAGTGGGTGAGTGGGGGAGTGAGTGAGTGAGTGGGAAGGTGGGTAGGTGGGTGAGTGGGTGGGTGGGTGGGTGGGTGGGTGAGTGGGTGGGTGGGTGGGTGGGTGGGTGAGTGAGTGGGTGGGTGGGTGGGTGTGTGAGTGAGTGATTGGGTGGGTGGGTGGGTATGTGGGTGGGTGAGTGGGTGAGTGGGTGAGTGATTGATTGAGTGGGTGATTGAGTGGGTGAGTAAGTGAGTGAGTGAGTGGGTGGGTGAGTGGGTGAGTGAGTAGGTGAGTGAGTGGGTGAGTGGGTGGGTGACTGGGTGGGTGAGTGGGTGGGTGAGTGGGTGAGTGAGTGGGTGAGTGAGTGGGTGGGTGGGTGAGTGAGTAGGTGAGTGAGTGGGTGAGTGGGTGGGTGACTGGGTGGGTGAGTGGGTGGGTGAGTGGGTGGGTGAGTGGGTGAGTGAGTAGGTGAGTGAGTGGGTGAGTGGGTGGGTGGGTGAGTGGGTGAGTGAGTGGGTGAGTGAGTGGGTGGGTGGGTGAGTGAGTGAGTGAGTGCGTGGGTGAGTGGGTGAGTGAGTGGGTGAGTGAGTGGGTGAGTGAGTGGGTGAGTGAGTGGGTGAGTGAGTGGGTGAGTGAGTGGGTGAGTGGGTGGGTGGGTGTGTGAGTGAGAAGGTGAGTGGGTGAGTGGGTGGGTGAGTGAGTGGGTGGGTGGGTGAGTGAGTGAGTGAGTGAGTGGCTGGGTGGGTGAGTGGGTGGGTGAGTGGGTGAGTGGGTGGGTGGGTGAGTGAGTGAGTGGGTGGGTGAGTAGGTGGGTGGGTGTGTGAGTGCGTGAGTGGGTGGGTGGGTGGGTGAGTGATTGATTGAGTGAGTGAGTGGGTGAGTGAGTGGGTGAGTGAGTGGGTGAGTGAGTGGGTGAGTGAGTGGGTGGGTGAGTGGGTGGGTGAGTAGGTGGGTGTGTGTGTGAGTGCGTGAGTGGGTGGGTGGGTGGGTGGGTGGGTGGGTGGGTGGGTGAGTGAGTGGGTGGGTGGGTGGGTGAGTGAGTGGGTGCGTGGGTGGGTGGGTGAGTGAGTGGGTGGGTGAGTGATTGGGTGGTTGAGTGAGTTAGTGGGTGGGTGGGTGAGTGGGTGGGTGAGTGGGTGAGTGATTGATTGAGTGAGTGAGTGAGTGAGTGAGTGGGTGAGTGAGTGGGTGAGTGAGTGGGTGAGTGAGTGGGTGGGTGAGTGGGTGAGTGAGTGGGTGAGTGAGTTGGTGAGTGGGTGAGTGAGTGAGTGGGTGAGTGATTGAGTGGGTGGGTGGGTGAGTGGGTGGGTGAGTGGGTGAGTGATTAGGTGAGTGAGTGGGTGAGTGGGTGGGTGACTGGGTGGGTGAGTGGGTGGGTGAGTGGGTGAGTGAGTGGGTGAGTGAGTGGGTGGGTGGGTGAGTGAGTGAGTGCGTGGGTGAGTGGGTGGCTGAGTGGGTGAGTGAGTGAGTGGGTGAGTGAGTGAGTGAGTGGGTGAGTGAGTGAGTGATTGATTGATTGATTGAGTGAGTGACTGATTGAGTGGGTGAGTGGGTGAGTGAGTGAGTGGGTGGGTGAGTGAGTGAGTGCGTGGGTGAGTGGGTGGCTGAGTGGGTGAGTGAGTGAGTGGGTGAGTGGGTGAGTGAGTGAGTGGGTGAGTGAGTGAGTGAGTGAGTGGGTGAGTGAGTGAGTGATTGATTGATTGATTGAGTGAGTGAGTGAGTGAGTGAGTGCGTGGGTGAGTGGGTGAGTGAGTGGGTGAGTGAGTGGGTGAGTGAGTGGGTGAGTGAGTGGGTGAGTGAGTGGGTGAGTGAGTGGGTGAGTGGGTGGGTGGGTGTGTGAGTGAGAAGGTGAGTGGGTGAGTGGGTGGGTGAGTGAGTGGGTGGGTGGGTGAGTGAGTGAGTGAGTGGCTGGGTGGGTGAGTGGGTGGGTGAGTGGGTGAGTGGGTGGGTGGGTGAGTGAGTGAGTGGGTGGGTGAGTAGGTGGGTGGGTGTGTGAGTGCGTGAGTGGGTGGGTGGGTGAGTGATTGATTGAGTTAGTGAGTGGGTGAGTGAGTGGGTGAGTGAGTGGGTGAGTGAGTGGGTGAGTGAGTGGGTGGGTGAGTGGGTGGGTGAGTAGGTGGGTGTGTGTGTGAGTGCGTGAGTGGGTGGGTGGGTGGGTGGGTGGGTGGGTGGGTGAGTGAGTGGGTGGGTGGGTGGGTGGGTGAGTGAGTGGGTGCGTGGGTGGGTGGGTGAGTGAGTGGGTGGGTGAGTGATTGGGTGGTTGAGTGAGTTAGTGGGTGGGTGGGTGAGTGGGTGGGTGAGTGGGTGAGTGATTGATTGAGTGAGTGAGTGAGTGAGTGAGTGGGTGAGTGAGTGGGTGAGTGAGTGGGTGAGTGAGTGGGTGGGTGAGTGGGTGAGTGAGTGGGTGAGTGAGTTGGTGAGTGGGTGAGTGAGTGAGTGGGTGAGTGATTGAGTGGGTGGGTGGGTGGGTGGGTGAGTGGGTGGGTGAGTGGGTGAGTGATTAGGTGAGTGAGTGGGTGAGTGGGTGGGTGACTGGGTGGGTGAGTGGGTGGGTGAGTGGGTGAGTGAGTGGGTGAGTGAGTGGGTGGGTGGGTGAGTGAGTGAGTGCGTGGGTGAGTGGGTGGCTGAGTGGGTGAGTGAGTGAGTGGGTGAGTGAGTGAGTGAGTGAGTGGGTGAGTGAGTGAGTGATTGATTGATTGATTGAGTGAGTGACTGATTGAGTGGGTGAGTGGGTGAGTGAGTGAGTGAGTGGGAAGGTGGGTGGGTGGGTGAGTGGGTGGGTGAATGAGTGAGTGGTTGGGTGAGTGGGTGGGTGGGTGAGTGAGTGGGTGGGTGGGTGTGTGAGTGAGTGATTGTGTGGGTGGGTGGGTATGTGGGTGGGTGAGTGGGTGAGTGGGTGAGTGATTGATTGAGTGGGTGATTGAGTGGGTGAGTGAGTGAGTGGGTGAGTGAGTGAGTGAGTAGGTGGGTGAGTGAGTGAGTGAGTGGGTGAGTGAGTGAGTGGGTAAGTGAGTTGGTGAGTGAGTGGGTGAGTGGGTGGGTGAGTGAGTGAGTGAGTGGGTGAGTGAGTGAGTGAGTGGCTGGGTGGGTGAGTGGGTGGGTGAGTGGGTGAGTGGGTGGGTGGGTGAGTGAGTGAGTGAGTGGGTGGGTGAGTAGGTGGGTGGGTGTGTGAGTGCGTGAGTGGGTGGGTGGGTGAGTGAGTGATTGATTGAGTGAGTGAGTGGGTGAGTGAGTGGGTGAGTGAGTGGGTGAGTGAGTGGGTGAGTGAGTGGGTGAGTGAGTGGGTGAGTGAGTGGGTGGGTGAGTGGGTGGGTGAGTAGGTGGGTGTGTGTGTGAGTGCGTGAGTCGGTGGGTGGGTGGGTGGGTGGGTGAGTGAGTGGGTGGGTGGGTGGCTGGGTGAGTGAGTGGGTGCGTGGGTGGGTGGGTGAGTGAGTGGGTGGGTGAGTGATTGGGTGGGTGAGTGAGTTAGTGGGTGGGTGAGTGGGTGGGTGAGTGGGTGAGTGATTGATTGAGTGAGTGAGTGAGTGGGTGAGTGAGTGGGTGAGTGAGTGGGTGAGTGAGTGGGTGGGTGAGTGGGTGAGTGAGTGGGTGAGTGAGTTGGTGAGTGGGTGAGTGAGTGAGTGGGTGAGTGATTGAGTGGGTGGGTGGGTGAGTGGGTGGGTGAGTGGGTGAGTGATTAGGTGAGTGAGTGGGTGAGTGGGTGGGTGACTGGGTGGGTGAGTGGGTGAGTGAGTGGGTGAGTGAGTGGGTGGGTGGGTGAGTGAGTGAGTGCGTGGGTGAGTGGGTGGCTGAGTGGGTGAGTGAGTGAGTGAGTGAGTGAGTGGGTGAGTGAGTGAGTGAGTGAGTGAGTGAGTGGGTGAGTGAGTGAGTGATTGATTGATTGAGTGAGTGACTGATTGAGTGGGTGAGTGGGTGAGTGAGTGAGTGAGTGGGAAGGTGGGTGGGTGGGTGAGTGGGTGGGTGAATGAGTGAGTGGTTGGGTGAGTGGGTGGGTTGGTGGGTGAGTGAGTGGGTGGGTGGGTGGGTGTGTGAGTGAGTGATTGGGTGGGTGGGTGGGCATGTGGGTGGGTGAGTGGGTGAGTGGGTGAGTGATTGATTGAGTGGGTGATTGAGTGGGTGAGTGAGTGAGTGGGTGAGTGAGTGAGTGAGTAGGTGGGTGAGTGAGTGAGTGGGTGAGTGAGTGAGTGGGTAAGTGAGTTGGTGAGTGAGTGGGTGAGTGGGTGGGTGAGTGAGTGAGTGAGTGAGTGGGTGAGTGAGTGAGTGAGTGAGTGAGTGGGTGAGTGAGTGAGTGGGTGGGTGAGTGGGTGGGTGAGTGGGTGAGTGAGTAGGTGAGTGAGTGGGTGAGTGGGTGGGTGACTGGGTGGGTGAGTGGGTGGGTGAGTGGGTGAGTGAGTGGGTGGGTGAGTGGGTGGCTGAGTGGGTGAGTGAGTGAGTGCGTGGGTGAGTGGGTGGCTGAGTGGGTGAGTGAGTGGGTGAGTGAGTGGGTGAGTGAGTGAGTGAGTGAGTGAGTGGGTGAGTGAGTGGGTGAGTGGGTGGGTGGGTGTGTGAGTGAGTGGGTGAGTGGGTGGGTGAGTGAGTGGGTGGGTGGGTGAGTGAGTGGGTGAGTGGGTGAGTGGGTGGGTGGGTGAGTGAGTGAGTGGGTGGGTGAGTAGGTGGGTGGGTGTGTGAGTGCGTGAGTGGGTGGGTGGGTGAGTGAGTGAGTGAGTGAGTGAGTGGGTGGGTGGGTGGTTGGGTGGGTGGGTGAGTGAGTTAGTGGGTGGGTGGGTGAGTGGGTGGGTGAGTGGAAGTGGGTGAGTGATTGATTGAGTGAGTGAGTGGGTGAGTGAGTGGGTGGGTGAGTGGGTGGGTGAGTAGGTGTGTGTGTGTGTGAGTGCGTGAGTGGGTGGGTGAGTGGGTGGGTGGGTGGGTGGGTGAGTGAGTGGGTGCTTGGGTGGGTGGGTGAGTGAGTGGGTGGGTGAGTGAGTGGGTGGGTGAGTGAGTTAGTGGGTGGGTGGGTGAGTGGGTGAGTGAGTGGGTGAGTGAGTGGGTGAGTGAGTGGGTGGGTGAGTGGGTGAGTGAGTGGGTGAGTGAGTGGGTGAGTGGGTGAGTGATTGAGTGGGTGAGTGGGTGAGTGAGTGAGTGAGTGGGTGGGTGAGTGGGTGGGTGAGTGGGTGAGTGAGTAGGTGAATGAGTGGGTGAGTGGGTGGGTGACTGGGTGGGTGAGTGGGTGGGTGAGTGGGTGGGTGGGTGAGTGAGTGAGTGCGTGGGTGAGTGGGTGGCTGAGTGGGTGAGTGAGTGGGTGAGTGAGTGGGTGAGTGAGTGAGTGGGTGAGTGAGTAGGTGAGTGGGTGGGTGGGTTTGTGAGTGAGTGGGTGAGTGGGTGGGTGAGTGGGTGAGTGGGTGGGTGGGTGAGTGAGTGAGTGGGTGGGTGAGTAGGTGGGTGGGTGTGTGAGTGCGTGAGTGGGTGGGTGGGTGAGTGAGTGAGTGAGTGGGTGGGTGGGTGGCTGGGTGGGTGGGTGGGTGAGTGAGTTAGTGGGAAGGTGGGTGAGTGGGTGAGTGAGTGAGTGGGTGGGTGAGTGGGTGGATGAGTGGGTGAGTGAGTGGGTGAATGAGTGGGTGAGTGAGTGAGTGGGTGAGTGAGTGGGTGAGTGGGTGGGTGGGTGTGTGAGTGAGTGGGTGAGTGGGTGAATGGGTGGGTGAGTGAGTGGGTGGGTGGGTGAGTGAGTGGGTGAGTGGGTGAGTGGGTGAGTGGGTGGGTGAGTGAGTGAGTGGGTGGGTGAGTAGGTGGGTGGGTGTGTGAGTGCGTGAGTGGGTGGGTGGGTGAGTGAGTGAGTGAGTGAGTGAGTGGGTGGGTGGGTGGTTGGGTGGGTGGGTGGGTGAGTGAGTTAGTGGGTGGGTGGGTGAGTGGGTGGGTGAGTGGAAGTGGGTGAGTGATTGATTGAGTGAGTGGGTGAGTGGGTGGGTGAGTGGAAGTGGGTGAGTGATTGATTGATTGAGTGAGTGAGTGGGTGAGTGAGTGAGTGGGTGAGTGAGTGGGTGAGTGAGTGGGTGGGTGAGTGGATGGGTGAGTAGGTGGGTGTGTGTGTGAGTGCGTGAGTGGGTGAGTGAGTGAGTGGGTGGGTGGGTGGGTGAGTGAGTGGGTGCTTGGGTGGGTGGGTGAGTGAGTGGGTGGGTGAGTGAGTGGGTGGGTGAGTGAGTTAGTGGGTGGGTGGGTGAGTGGGTGAGTGAGTGGGTGAGTGAGTGGGTGAGTGAGTGGGTGAGTGAGTGGGTGGGTGAGTGGGTGAGTGAGTGGGTGAGTGGGTGAGTGGGTGAGTGATTGAGTGGGTGAGTGGGTGAGTGAGTGAGTGAGTGGGTGGGTGAGTGGGTGAGTGAGTAGGTGAGTGAGTGGGTGAGTGTGTGGGTGACTGGGTGGGTGAGTGGGTGGGTGAGTGGGTGGGTGGGTGAGTGAGTGAGTGAGTGAGTGGGTGAGTGAGTGGGTGAGTGGGTGGGTGGGTGTGTGAGTGAGTGAGTGGGTGAGTGGGTGGGTGAGTGGGTGAGTGGGTGGGTGGGTGAGTGAGTGAGTGAGTGGGTGGGTGAGTAGGTGGGTGGGTGTGTGAGTGCGTGAGTGGGTGGGTGGGTGAGTGAGTGAGTGAGTGGGTGGGTGGGTGGCTGGGTGGGTCGGTGGGTGGGTGAGTGAGTTAGTGGGAAGGTGGGTGAGTGGGTGGGTGAGTGGAAGTGGGTGAGTGAGTGGGTGAGTGAGTGAGTGGGTGAGTGAGTGGGTGAGTGAGTGGGTGGGTGGGTGGGTGAGTGAGTGGGTGGGTGAGTGAGTGGGTGGGTGGGTGGGTGGGTGAGTGAGTGGGTGCGTGGGTGGGTGGGTGGGTGAGTGAGTGGGTGGGTGAGTGATTGGGTGGGTGAGTGAGTTAGTGGGTGGGTGGGTGAGTGGGTGGGTGAGTGGGTGAGTGATTGATTGAGTGAGTGAGTAAGTGGGTGAGTGAGTGGGTGAGTGAGTGGGTGAGTGAGTGGGTGAGTGAGTGGGTGGGTGAGTGGGTGAGTGAGTGGGTGAGTAGGTGAGTGAGTGAGTGGGTGAGTGATTGAGTGGGTGAGTGGGTGGGTGAGTGGGTGGGTGAGTGGGTGAGTGAGTAAGTGTGTGAGTGGGTGAGTGAGTGAGTGAGTGAGGGAGTGGGTGAGTGATTGAGTGGGTGAGTTGGTGGGTGAGTGATTGAGTGAGTGAGTGGGTGGGTGAGTGGTTGAGTGAGTGAGTGGGTGAGTGAGTGATTGATTGAGTGAGTGATTGATTGAGTGGGTGAGTGTGTGAGTGAGTGAGTGAGTGGGTGGGTGGGTGGGTGAGTGGGTGGGTGGGTAAGTGGGTGTGTGAGAGAGTGATTGGGTGGGTGGGTGAGTGGGTGGGTGAGTGGGTGGGTGAGTGAGTGGGTGAATGAGTTAGTGGGTGAATGAGTGAGTGGGTGAGTGAGTGAGTGAGTGGGTGAGTGAGTGGGTGACTGAGTGAGTGGGTGAGTGGGTGAGTGAGTGAGTGAGTGAGTGGGTGGGTGGGTGAGTGGGTGGGTGGGTGTGTGGGTGGGTGAGTGGGTGAGTGTGTGGGTGGGTGAGTGAGTGAGTGGGTGCGTGGGTGGGTGGGTGAGTGAGTGTGTGGGTGAGTGAGTGGGTGGGTGAGTGAGAAAGTGGGTGGGTGGGTGAGTGGGTGGGTGAGTGAGTGAGTGATTGATTGAGTGAGTGAGTAAGTGGGTGAGTGAGTGGGTGAGTGAGTGGGTGAGTGAGTGGGTGAGTGAGTGGGTGGGTGAGTGGGTGAGTGAGTGGGTGAGTGAGTGGGTGAGTGGGTGAGTGAGTGAGTGGGTGAGTGATTGAGTGGGTGAGTGGGTGAGTGAGTGAGTGAGTGAGTGAGTGAGTGAGTGAGTGAGTGGGTGGGTGAGTGGGTGAGTGAGTGGGTGAGTGGGTGGGTGACTGGGTGAGTCAGTGGGTGAGTGAGTGGGTGGGTGGGTGAGTGAGTGAGTGCGTGGGTGAGTGGGTGGTTGAGTGGGTGAGTGAGTGGGTGAGTGAGTGGGTGAGTGAGTGAGTGAGTGAGTGAGTGAGTGAGTGAGTGGGTGGGTGAGTGAGTGAGTGGGTGAGTGAGTGAGTGAGTGAGTGAGTGAGTGAGTGAGTGAGTGAGTGAGTGAGTGAGTGGGTGGGTGAGTGAGTGGGTGAGTGAGTGGGTGAGTGAGTGGGTGAGTGAGTGGGTGAGTGGGTGGGTGGGTGTGTGAGTGGGTGAGTGGGTGAGTGGGTGGGTGGGTGAGTGGGTGGGTGGGTGGGTGGGTGGGTGGGTGAGTGAGTGGGTGAGTGAGTGAGTGGGTGGGTGGGTGAGTGGGTGGGTGGGTGAGTGGGTGGGTGGGTGGGTGAGTGAGTGAGTGGGTGGGTGAGTAGGTGGGTGGGTGTGTGAGTGCGTGAGTGGGTGGGTGGGTGGGTGAGTGAGTGAGTGAGTGATTGATTGAGTGAGTGAGTGGGTGAGTGAGTGGGTGAGTGAGTGGGTGAGTGAGTGGGTGAGTGAGTGGGTGAGTGAGTGGGTGGGTGAGTGGGTGGGTGAGTAGGTGGGTGTGTGTGTGAGTGCGTGAGTGGGTGGGTGGGTGGGTGGGTGGGTGGGTGGGTGGGTGAGTGAGTGAGTGAGTGGGTGGGTGGGTGGGTGGGTGAGTGAGTGGGTGCGTGGGTGGGTGGGTGAGTGAGTGGGTGGGTGAGTGATTGGGTGGGTGAGTGAGTTAGTGGGTGGGTGGGTGAGTGGGTGGGTGAGTGGGTGAGTGATTGATTGAGTGAGTGAGTGGGTGAGTGAGTGGGTGAGTGAGTGGGTGAGTGAGTGGGTGAGTGAGTGGGTGAGTGAGTGGGTGAGTGAGTGGGTGAGTGGGTGAGTGAGTGAGTGGGTGAGTGATTGAGTGGGTGGGTGGGAGAGTGGGTGGGTGAGTGGGTGAGTGAGTAGGTGAGTGAGTGGGTGAGTGGGTGGGTGATTGGGTGGGTGAGTGGGTGGGTGAGTGGGTGAGTGAGTGGGTGAGTGAGTGGGTGGGTGGGTGAGTGAGTGAGTGAGTGCGTGGGTGAGTGGGTGGCTGAGTGGGTGAGTGAGTGAGTGGGTGAGTGAGTGAGTGAGTGGGTGAGTGGGTGAGTGAGTGAGTGATTGATTGATTGAATGAGTGACTGATTGAGTGGGTGAGTGGGTGAGTGAGTGAGTGAGTGGGAAGGTGGGTGGGTGGGTGAGTGGGTGGGTGGGTGAGTGAGTGGTTGGGTGAGTGGGTGGGTGGGTGGGTGGGTGGGTGGGTGGGTGGGTGAGTGAGTGGGTGGGTGGGTGGGTGTGTGAGTGAGTGATTGGGTGGGTGGGTGGGTATGTGGGTGGGTGATTGGGTGAGTGGGTGAGTTATTGATTGAGTGGGTGATTGAGTGGGTGAGTGAGTGCGTGAGTGAGTGAGTGGGTGGGTGAGTGGGTGGGTGAGTGGGTGAGTGAGTAGGTGAGTGAGTGGGTGAGTGGGTGGGTGACTGGGTGGGTGAGTGGGTGGGTGAGTGGGTGAGTGAGTGGGTGAGTGGTGGGTGGGTGGGTGAGTGAGTAGGTGAGTGAGTGGGTGAGTGGGTGGGTGACTGGGTGGGTGAGTGGGTGGGTGAGTGGGTGGGTGAGTGGGTGAGTGAGTAGGTGAGTGAGTGGGTGAGTGGGTGGGTGACTGGGTGGGTGAGTGGGTGGGTGAGTGGGTGAGTGAGTGAGTGGGTGAGTGAGTGGGTGGGTGGGTGAGTGAGTGAGTGCGTGGGTGAGTGGGTGAGTGAGTGGGTGAGTGAGTGGGTGAGTGAGTGGGTGAGTGAGTGGTTGAGTGAGTGGGTGAGTGAGTGGGTGAGTGAGTGGGTGAGTGGGTGGGTGGGTGTGTGAGTGAGTAGGTGAGTGGGTGAGTGGGTGGGTGAGTGAGTGGGTGGGTGGGTGAGTGAGTGGGTGAGTGAGTGAGTGAGTGGCTGGGTGGGTGAGTGGGTGGGTGAGTGGGTGAGTGGGTGGGTGGGTGAGTGAGTGAGTGGGTGGGTGAGTAGGTGGGTGGGTGTGTGAGTGATTGATTGAGTGAGTGAGTGAGTGGGTGAGTGAGTGGGTGAGTGAGTGAGTGAGTGGGTGAGTGAGTGGGTGGGTGAGTGGGTGGGTGAGTAGGTGGGTGTGTGTGTGAGTGGGTGGGTGGGTGGGTGAGTGAGTGGGTGGGTGGGTGGGTGAGTGAGTGGGTGCGTGGGTGGGTGGGTGGGTGAGTGAGTGGGTGGGTGAGTGATTGGGTGGGTGAGTGAGTTAGTGGGTGGGTGGGTGAGTGAGTGGGTGAATGGGTGAGTTATTGATTGAGTGAGTGAGTGGGTGAGTGAGTGGGTGAGTGAGTGGGTGAGTGAGTTAGTGGGTGAGTGAGTGGGTGGGTGAGTGGGTGAGTGAGTGGGTGAGTGAGTGGGTGAGTGGGTGAGTGAGTGAGTGAGTGAGTGAGTGAGTGAGTGAGTGAGTGAGTGAGTGAGTGGGTGAGTGATTGAGTGGGTGAGTGGGTGGGTGAGTGGGTGGGTGAGTGAGTGAGTGAGTGAGTGGGTGAGTGGGTGAGTGAGTGAGTGAGTGAGTGATTGATTGAGTGGGTAAGTGGGTGAGTGATTGAGTGAGTGGTTGGGTGGGTGGGTGAGTGGGTGGGTGGGTTTGTGAGTGAGTCGGTGAGTGAGTGAGTGGGTGGGTGGGTGAGTGGGTGGGTGAGTGAGTGAGTGAGTGGGTGAGTGAGTGAGTGGGTGAGTGAGTGGGTGAGTGAGTGAGTGAGTGAGTGGGTGAGTGAGTGAGTGGGTGAGTGAGTCGGTGAGTGAGTGAGTGAGTGGGTGAGTGAGTGAGTGGGTGAGTGGGTGGGTGAGTGGGTGGGTGAGTGAGTGAGTGGGTGAGTGAGTGAGTGGGTGAGTGAATGAGTGATTGATTGAGTGAGTGACTGATTGAGTGGGTGAGTGGGTGAGTGATTGAGTGAGTGGGTGGGTGGGTGGGTGGGTGTGTGAGTGAGTGAGTGGTTAGGTGAGTGGGTGGGTGGGTGGGTGAGTGGTTGGGTGGGTGGGTGAGTGGGTGAGTGGTTGGGCCAGTGGGTTGGGTGGGTGAGTAAGTGAGTGAGTGAATGGGTGGGTGAGTGATTGATTGAGTGGGTGCGTGAGTGAGTGGGTGGGTGAGTGGGTGAGTGGGTGATTGATTGAGTGGGTGAGTGAGTGGGTGAGTGGGTGAGTGAGTGGGTGAGTGAGTGAGTGAGTGAGTGGGTGGGTGGGTGAGTGGGTGAGTGAGTGGGTGGGTGAATGGGTAAGTGAGTGAGTGAGTGAGTGAGTGGGTGAGTGGGTGAGTGAGTGGGTGAGTGCGTGAGTGAGTGGGTGGGTGAGTGGGTAAGTGTGTGGGTGGGTGAGTGAGTGAGTGAGTGAGTGAGTGAGTTGGTGGGTGAGTAGCTGGGTGTGTGTGTGAGTGGGTGGGTGAGTGAGTGAGTGGGTGGGTGGGTGGGTGGGTGGGTGGGTGGGTGGGTGGGTGAGTGAGTGAGTGGGTGGGTTAGTGAGTGGGTGGGTGAGTGGGTGGGTGAGTAAATTAGTGGGTGGGTGGGCGAGTGGATGGGTGAGTGGGTGAATGGGTGAGTTATTGATTGAGTGAGTGAGTGGGTGAGTGAGTGGGTGAGTGAGTGGGTGAGTGAGTTAGTGGGTGAGTGGGTGGGTGAGTGGGTGAGTGAGTGGGTGAGTGAGTGGGTGAGTGGGTGAGTGAGTGAGTGAGTGAGTGGGTGAGTGATTGAGTGAGTGGGTGGGAGGGTGGGTGAGTGGGTGGGTGGGTGTGTGAGTGAGTGAGTGAGTGGTTGGGTGAGTGGGTGGGTGGGTGGGTGGGTGGGTGAGTGGGTGGGTGGGTGTGTGAGTGAGTGATTGGGTGGGTGAGTGGGTGGGTGAGTCGGTGAGTGGGTGAGTGATTGATTGAGTGGGTGATTGAGTGGGTGAGTGAGTGAGTGAGTGGGTGAGTGCGTGAGTGAGTGCGTGAGTGAGTGGGTGGGTGAGTGGGTGAGTGAGTGGGTGAGTGAGTGAGTGGGTGAGTGAGTGGGTGAGTGAGTGGATGGGTGAGTGAGTGGGTGGGTGAGTAGGTGAGTGAGTGAGTGAGTGAGTGGGTGAGTGAGTGAGTGGGTGGGTGATTAAGTGATTGATTGATTGAGGGATTGATTGAGTGGGTGAGTGGGTGAGTGAGTGAGTGAGTGGGTGAGTGAGTGAGTGAGTGAGTGGGTGAGTGAGTGAGTGAGTGAGTGGGTGAGTGAGTGGGTGGGTGGGTGAGTGAGTGAGTGAGTGAGTGTGTGAGTGAGTGGGTGAGTGAGTGGGTGAGTGAGTGAGTGGGTGAGTGAGTGAGTGATTGATTGAGTGAGTGACTGATTGAGTGGGTGAGTGGGTGAGTGATTGAGTGAGTGGGTGGGTGGGTGGGTGAGTGGGTGGGTGGGTGTGTGAGTGAGTGAGTGGTTGGGTGAGTGGGTGGGTGGGTGGGTGGGTGAGTGGTTGGGTGGGTGGGTGAGTGGGTGAGTGGTTGGGTCAGTGGGTTGGGTGGGTGAGTAAGTGAGTGAGTGAATGGGTGGGTGAGTGATTGATTGAGTGGGTGCGTGAGTGAGTGGGTGGGTGAGTGGGTGAGTGGGTGATTGATTGAGTGGGTGAGTGAGTGGGTGAGTGGGTGAGTGAGTGGGTGAGTGAGTGAGTGAGTGGGTGGGTGGGTGAGTGGGTGAGTGAGTGGGTGGGTGAATGGGTAAGTGAGTGAGTGAGTGAGTGGGTGAGTGAGTGAGTGGGTGAGTGGGTGAGTGAGTGGGTGAGTGCGTGAGTGAGTGGGTGGGTGAGTGGGTAAGTGTGTGGGTGGGTGAGTGAGTGAGTGAGTGAGTTGGTGGGTGAGTAGGTGGGTGTGTGTGTGAGTGGGTGGGTGAGTGAGTGAGTGGGTGGGTGGGTTGGTGGGTGGGTGGGTGGGTGAGTGAGTGAGTGGGTGGGTTAGTGAGTGGGTGGGTGAGTGGGTGGGTGAGTGAATTAGTGGATGGGTGGGCGAGTGGATGGGTGAGTGGGTGAATGGGTGAGTTATTGATTGAGTGAGTGAGTGGGTGAGTGAGTAGGTGAGTGAGTGGGTGAGTGAGTTAGTGGGTGAGTGGGTGGGTGAGTGGGTGAGTGAGTGGGTGAGTGAGTGGGTGAGTGGGTGAGTGAGTGAGTGAGTGGGTGAGTGATTGAGTGAGTGGGTGGGTGGGTGAGTGGGTGGGTGGGTGTGTGAGTGAGTGAGTGGTTGGGTGAGTGGGTGGGTGGGTGGGTGAGTGGGTGGGTGGGTGTGTGAGTGAGTGATTGGGTGGGTGAGTGGGTGGGTGAGTCGGTGAGTGGGTGAGTGATTGATTGAGTGGGTGATTGAGTGGGTGAGTGAGTGAGTGAGTGAGTGAGTGGGTGAGTGCGTGAGTGAGTGGGTGGGTGGGTGAGTGGGTGAGTGAGTGGGTGAGTGAGTGAGTGGGTGAGTGAGAGGGTGAGTGAGTGGATGGGTGAGTGAGCGGGTGGGTGAGTAGGTGAGTGAGTGAGTGGGTGAGTGAGTGAGTGAGTGGGTGATTAAGTGATTGATTGATTGAGGGATTGATTGAGTGGGTGAGTGGGTGAGTGAGTGAGTGAGTGAGTGAGTGGGTGAGTGAGTGAGTGAGTGGGTGAGTGAGTGGGTGGGTCTGTGAGTGAGTGAGTGTGTGAGTGAGTTAGTGAGTGGGTGGGTGAGTGGGTGAGAGGGTGGGTTTGTGGGTGAGTGAGTGAGTTGGTGAGTGAGTGAGTGAGTGAGTGGGTGGGTGAGTGAGTGAGTGAGTGAGTGAGTGAGTGAGTGGGTGAGTGAGTGAGTGGGTGGGTGAGTGGGTGGGTGAGTGGGTGAGTGAGTAGGTGAGTGAGTGGGTGAGTGGGTGGGTGAGTGGGTGGGTGGGTGAGTTGGTGGGTGGGTGAGTGGGTGGGTGGGTGCATGGGTGTGTGGGTGGGTGAGTGGGTGGGTGAGTGAGTGGGTGGGTGAGTGAGTGGGTGAGTGGGTGGGTGAGTGGGTGGGTGAGTGGGTGAGTGGGTGAGTGAGTGGGAGAGTGAGTAAGTGAGTTAGTGAGTGAGTGGGTGAGTGGGTTTGTGAGTGAGTGGGTAAGTGGGTGGGTGAGTGGGTGGGTGAGTGGGTGGGTGAGTGAGTGGGTGAGTGAGTGGATGAGTGAGTGGGTAAGTGAGTGGGTGAGTGAGTGAGTGGGTGAGTGGGTGAGTGGGTGGGTGAGTGGGTGGGTGAGTGAGTCGGTGGGTGGGTGAGTGAGTGAGTGAGTGAGTGAGTGGGTGAGTGGGTGGGTGAGTGGGTGGGTGAGTGGGTGAGTGTGTGGGTGGGTGAGTGAGTGAGTGAGTAGGTGGGTGTGTGTGTGAGTGCGTGAGTGGGTGGGTGGGTGAGTGAGTGAGTGGGTGGGTGGGTAAGTGAGTGAGTGAGTGGGTGGGTGGGTGAGTGGGTGGGTGAGTGGGTGGGTGAGTGAGTGAGTGGGTGAGTGAGTGAGTGAGTGGGTGAGTGAGTGAGTGAGTGGGTGAGTGAGTGCGTGAGTGAGTGGGTGAGTGAGTGCGTGAGTGAGTGGGTGAGTGAGTGAGTTAGTGAGTAGGTGAGTGATTGGGTGAGTGAGTGGCTGAGTGGGTGGGTGGGTGAGTGGGTGGGTGAGTGAGTGGCTGAGTGGGTGAGTGGGTGGGTGAGTGGGTGAGTGATTGAGTGAGTGGGTGAGTGAGTGAGTGAGTGAGTGAGTGAGTGAGTGAGTGAGTGAGTGGGTGAGTAAGTGATTGATTGAGTTATTGATTGAGTGGGTGAGTGGGTGAGTGAGTGAATGGGTGAGTGAGTGAGTGGGTGAGTGAATGGGTGGGTGAGTGAGTGTGTGAGTGAGTGAGTGAGTGAGTGGGTGGGTGGGTGGGTGGGTGAGTGTGTGAGTGAGTGAGTGAGTGAGTGGGTGAGTGGGTGAGTGAGTGAGTGAGTGGGTGAGTGGGTGAGTGGGTGAGTGAGTGAGTAAGTGAGTGAGTGAGTGGGTGATTGAGTGATTGAGTGATTGATTGGGTGAGTGAGTGGGTGGGTGAGTGGGTGGGTGGGTGGGTGGGTGGGTGGGTGGGTGAGTGAATGAGTGGGTGGGTGGCTGGGTGGGTGAGTAGTTGGGTGGGTGGGTGGGTGAGTGGGTGAGTGGTTGGGTCAGTTGGTGGGTGGGTGAGTAAGTGAGTGAGTGAATGGGTGGGTGAGTGAATGGGTGGGTGAGTGATTGATTGAGTGGGTGCGTGAGTGAGTGGGTGGGTGAATGGGTGAGTGAGTGATTGATTGAGTGGGTGAGTGAGTGGGTGAGTGGGTGAGTGAGTGGGTGAGTGAGTGGGTGAGTGAGTGGGTGAGTGAATGAGTGAGTGAGTGGGTGGGTGGGTGGGTGGGTGGGTGGGTGAGTGGGTGAGTGGGTGAGTGGGTGAGTGGGTGGGTGGGTGAATGGGTAAGTGAGTGGGTGAGTGAGTGAGTGAGTGGGTGTGTGAGTGAGTGAGTGAGTGGGTGAGTGAGTGGGTGGGTCTGTGAGTGAGTGAGTGGGTGAGTGAGTGAGTGAGTGGGTGATTAAGTGATTGATTGATTGAGGGATTGATTGAGTGGGTGAGTGGGTGAGTGAGTGAGTGAGTGAGTGGGTGAGTGAGTGAGTGAGTGAGTGGGTGAGTGAGTGGGTGGGTCTGTGAGTGAGTGAGTGTGTGAGTGAGTTAGTGAGTGGGTGGGTGAGTGGGTGAGAGGGTGGGTTTGTGGGTGAGTGAGTGAGTTGGTGAGTGAGTGAGTGAGTGGGTGGGTGAGTGAGTGAGTGAGTGAGTGAGTGGGTGAGTGAGTGAGTGGGTGGGTGAGTGGGTGGGTGAGTGGGTGAGTGAGTAGGTGAGTGAGTGGGTGAGTGGGTGGGTGAGTGGGTGGGTGGGTGAGTTGGTGGGTGGGTGAGTGGGTGGGTGGGTGCATGGGTGTGTGGGTGGGTGAGTGGGTGGGTGAGTGAGTGGGTGGGTGAGTGAGTGGGTGAGTGGGTGGGTGAGTGGGTGGGTGAGTGGGTGAGTGGGTGAGTGAGTGGGAGAGTGAGTAAGTGAGTTAGTGAGTGAGTGGGTGAGTGGGTTTGTGAGTGAGTGGGTAAGTGGGTGGGTGAGTGGGTGGGTGAGTGGGTGGGTGAGTGAGTGGGTGAGTGAGTGGATGAGTGAGTGAGTGAGTGGGTAAGTGAGTGGGTGAGTGAGTGAGTGGGTGAGTGGGTGAGTGGGTGGGTGAGTGGGTGGGTGAGTGAGTCGGTGGGTGGGTGAGTGAGTGAGTGAGTGAGTGAGTGGGTGAGTGGGTGGGTGAGTGGGTGGGTGAGTGGGTGAGTGTGTGGGTGGGTGAGTGAGTGAGTGAGTGAGTAGGTGGGTGTGTGTGTGAGTGCGTGAGTGGGTGGGTGGGTGGGTGAGTGAGTGAGTGGGTGGGTGGGTAAGTGAGTGAGTGAGTGGGTGGGTGGGTGAGTGGGTGGGTGAGTGGGTGGGTGAGTGAGTGAGTGGGTGAGTGAGTGAGTGGGTGAGTGAGTGAGTGAGTGGGTGAGTGAGTGCGTGAGTGAGTGGGTGAGTGAGTGCGTGAGTGAGTGGGTGAGTGAGTGCGTGAGTGAGTGGGTGAGTGAGTGAGTTAGTGAGTAGGTGAGTGATTGGGTGAGTGAGTGGCTGAGTGGGTGGGTGGGTGAGTGGGTGGGTGAGTGAGTGGCTGAGTGGGTGAGTGGGTGGGTGAGTGGGTGAGTGATTGAGTGAGTGGGTGAGTGAGTGAGTGAGTGAGTGAGTGAGTGAGTGAGTGAGTGAGTGAGTGAGTGAGTGAGTGGGTGAGTAAGTGATTGATTGAGTTATTGATTGAGTGGGTGAGTGGGTGAGTGAGTGAGTGGGTGAGTGAGTGAGTGGGTGAGTGAATGGGTGGGTGAGTGAGTGTGTGAGTGAGTGAGTGAGTGACTGGGTGGGTGGGTGGGTGGGTGGGTGAGTGTGTGAGTGAGTGAGTGAGTGAGTGAGTGGGTGAGTGGGTGAGTGAGTGAGTGAGTGGGTGAGTGGGTGAGTGGGTGAGTGAGTGAGTAAGTGAGTGAGTGAGTGGGTGATTGAGTGATTGAGTGATTGATTGGGTGAGTGAGTGGGTGGGTGAGTGGGTGGGTGGGTGGGTGGGTGGGTGGGTGGGTGGGTGAGTGAATGAGTGGGTGGGTGGCTGGGTGGGTGAGTAGTTGGGTGGGTGGGTGGGTGAGTGGGTGAGTGGTTGGGTCAGTTGGTGGGTGGGTGAGTAAGTGAGTGAGTGAATGGGTGGGTGAGTGAATGGGTGGGTGAGTGATTGATTGAGTGGGTGCGTGAGTGAGTGGGTGGGTGAATGGGTGAGTGAGTGATTGATTGAGTGGGTGAGTGAGTGGGTGAGTGGGTGAGTGAGTGGGTGAGTGAGTGGGTGAGTGAGTGGGTGAGTGAATGAGTGAGTGAGTGAGTGAGTGGGTGGGTGGGTGGATGGGTGGGTGAGTGGGTGAGTGGGTGAGTGGGTGAGTGAGTGGGTGGGTGAATGGGTAAGTGAGTGGGTGAGTGAGTGAGTGAGTGGGTGTGTGAGTGAGTGAGTGAGTGGGTGAGTGAGTGGGTGAGTGGGTGAGTGAGTGGGTTAGTGCGTGAGTGAGTGAGTGAGTGAGTGAGTGGGTGGGTGAGTGAGTGAGTGGGTGGGTGGGTGAGTGGGTGAGTGAGTGGGTGAGAGAGTGGGTGAGTGGGTGAGTGATTGATTGAGTGAGTGGGTGAGTGAGTGAGTGGGTGAGTGAGTGGGTGGGTGGGCAAGTGAGTGAGTGGGTGAGTGAGTGCGTGAGTGAGTGGGTGAGTGGGTGAGTGATTGAGTGGGTGAGTGGGTGGGTGAGTGAGTGAGTGAGTGAGTAGGTGGGTGTGTGTGTGAGTGCGTGAGTGGGTGGGTGGGTGAGTGAGTGAGTGGGTGGGTGGGTGAGTGAGTGAGTGAGTGAGTGGGTGGGTGGGTGAGTGGGTGGGTGAGTGGGTGGGTGAGTGAGTGAGTGGGTGAGTGAGTGAGTGAGTGAGTGGGTGAGTGAGTGAGTGAGTGAGTGAGTGAGTGAGTGAGTGAGTGGGTGAGTGAGTGCGCGAGTGAGTGGGTGAGTGAGTGCGTGAGTGAGTGGGTGAGTGAGTGAGTGAGTAAGTGAGTGATTGGGTGAGTGAGTGGCTGAGTGGGTGGGTGGGTGAGTGGGTGGGTGAGTGAGTGGCTGAGTGGGTGAGTGGGTGGGTGAGTGGGTGAGTGATTGAGTGAGTGGGTGAGTGAGTGAGTGAGTGAGTGCGTGAGTGAGTGGGTTAGTAAGTGATTGATTGAGTTATTGATTGAGTGGGTGAGTGGGTGAGTGAGTGAGTGGGTAAGTGAGTTGGTGAGTGAGTGGGTGAGTGGGTGGGTGAGTGAGTGAGTGAGTGGGTGAGTGAGTGAGTGAGTGGCTGGGTGGGTGAGTGGGTGGGTGAGTGGGTGAGTGGGTGGGTGGGTGAGTGAGTGAGTGAGTGGGTGGGTGAGTAGGTGGGTGGGTGTGTGAGTGCGTGAGTGGGTGGGTGGGTGAGTGAGTGATTGATTGAGTGAGTGAGTGGGTGAGTGAGTGGGTGAGTGAGTGGGTGAGTGAGTGGGTGAGTGAGTGGGTGAGTGAGTGGGTGAGTGAGTGGGTGGGTGAGTGGGTGGGTGAGTAGGTGGGTGTGTGTGTGAGTGCGTGAGTCGGTGGGTGGGTGGGTGGGTGGGTGAGTGAGTGGGTGGGTGGGTGGGTGGCTGGGTGAGTGAGTGGGTGCGTGGGTGGGTGGGTGAGTGAGTGGGTGGGTGAGTGATTGGGTGGGTGAGTGAGTTAGTGGGTGGGTGAGTGGGTGGGTGAGTGGGTGAGTGATTGATTGAGTGAGTGAGTGAGTGAGTGGGTGAGTGAGTGGGTGAGTGAGTGGGTGAGTGAGTGGGTGGGTGAGTGGGTGAGTGAGTGGGTGAGTGAGTTGGTGAGTGGGTGAGTGAGTGAGTGGGTGAGTGATTGAGTGGGTGGGTGGGTGAGTGGGTGGGTGAGTGGGTGAGTGATTAGGTGAGTGAGTGGGTGAGTGGGTGGGTGACTGGGTGGGTGAGTGGGTGAGTGAGTGGGTGAGTGAGTGGGTGGGTGGGTGAGTGAGTGAGTGCGTGGGTGAGTGGGTGGCTGAGTGGGTGAGTGAGTGAGTGAGTGAGTGAGTGGGTGAGTGAGTGAGTGAGTGAGTGAGTGAGTGAGTGAGTGAGTGAGTGAGTGAGTGAGTGAGTGAGTGAGTGGGTGAGTGAGTGAGTGATTGATTGATTGAGTGAGTGACTGATTGAGTGGGTGAGTGGGTGAGTGAGTGAGTGAGTGGGAAGGTGGGTGGGTGGGTGAGTGGGTGGGTGAATGAGTGAGTGGTTGGGTGAGTGGGTGGATTGGTGGGTGAGTGAGTGGGTGGGTGGGTGGGTGTGTGAGTGAGTGATTGGGTGGGTGGGTGGGCATGTGGGTGGGTGAGTGGGTGAGTGGGTGAGTGATTGATTGAGTGGGTGATTGAGTGGGTGAGTGAGTGAGTGGGTGAGTGAGTGAGTGAGTAGGTGGGTGAGTGAGTGAGTGGGTGAGTGAGTGAGTGGGTAAGTGAGTTGGTGAGTGAGTGGGTGAGTGGGTGGGTGAGTGAGTGAGTGAGTGAGTGGGTGAGTGAGTGAGTGAGTGAGTGGGTGAGTGAGTGAGTGGGTGGGTGAGTGGGTGGGTGAGTGGGTGAGTGAGTAGGTGAGTGAGTGGGTGAGTGGGTGGGTGACTGGGTGGGTGAGTGGGTGGGTGAGTGGGTGAGTGAGTGGGTGGGGTGAGTGGGTGGCTTAGTGGGTGAGTGAGTGAGTGCGTGGGTGAGTGGGTGGCTGAGTGGGTGAGTGAGTGGGTGAGTGAGTGGGTGAGTGAGTGAGTGAGTGAGTGGGTGAGTGAGTGGGTGAGTGGGTGGGTGGGTGTGTGAGTGAGTGGGTGAGTGGGTGGGTGAGTGAGTGGGTGGGTGGGTGAGTGAGTGGGTGAGTGGGTGAGTGGGTGGGTGGGTGAGTGAGTGAGTGGGTGGGTGAGTAGGTGGGTGGGTGTGTGAGTGCGTGAGTGGGTGGGTGGGTGAGTGAGTGAGTGAGTGAGTGGGTGGGTGGGTGGTTGGGTGGGTGGGTGAGTGAGTTAGTGGGTGGGTGGGTGAGTGGGTGGGTGAGTGGAAGTGGGTGAGTGATTGATTGAGTGAGTGAGTGGGTGAGTGAGTGGGTGAGTGAGTGGGTGAGTGAGTGGGTGAGTGAGTGGGTGGGTGAGTGGGTGGGTGAGTAGGTGTGTGTGTGTGTGAGTGCGTGAGTGGGTGGGTGAGTGGGTGGGTGGGTGGGTGGGTGAGTGAGTGGGTGCTTGGGTGGGTGGGTGAGTGAGTGGGTGGGTGAGTGAGTGGGTGGGTGAGTGAGTTAGTGGGTGGGTGGGTGAGTGGGTGAGTGAGTGGGTGAGTGAGTGGGTGAGTGAGTGGGTGGGTGAGTGGGTGAGTGAGTGGGTGAGTGAGTGGGTGAGTGGGTGAGTGATTGAGTGGGTGAGTGGGTGAGTGAGTGAGTGAGTGGGTGGGTGAGTGGGTGGGTGAGTGGGTGAGTGAGTAGGTGAGTGAGTGGGTGAGTGGGTGGGTGACTGGGTGGGTGAGTGGGTGGGTGAGTGGGTGGGTGGGTGAGTGAGTGAGTGCGTGGGTGAGTGGGTGGCTGAGTGGGTGAGTGAGTGGGTGAGTGAGTGGGTGAGTGAGTGAGTGGGTGAGTGAGTAGGTGAGTGGGTGGGTGGGTTTGTGAGTGAGTAGGTGAGTGGGTGGGTGAGTGGGTGAGTGGGTGGGTGGGTGAGTGAGTGAGTGGGTGGGTGAGTAGGTGGGTGGGTGTGTGAGTGCGTGAGTGGGTGGGTGGGTGGGTGAGTGAGTGAGTGAGTGAGTGGGTGGGTGGGTGGCTGGGTGGGTGGGTGGGTGAGTGAGTTAGTGGGAAGGTGGGTGAGTGGGTGAGTGAGTGAGTGGGTGGGTGAGTGGGTGGATGAGTGGGTGAGTGAGTGGGTGAATGAGTGGGTGAGTGAGTGAGTGGGTGAGTGAGTGGGTGAGTGGGTGGGTGGGTGTGTGAGTGAGTGGGTGAGTGGGTGAATGGGTGGGTGAGTGAGTGGGTGGGTGGGTGAGTGAGTGGGTGAGTGGGTGAGTGGGTGAGTGGGTGGGTGAGTGAGTGAGTGGGTGGGTGAGTAGGTGGGTGGGTGTGTGAGTGCGTGAGTGGGTGGGTGGGTGAGTGAGTGAGTGAGTGAGTGGGTGGGTGGGTGGTTGGGTGGGTGGGTGGGTGAGTGAGTTAGTGGGTGGGTGGGTGAGTGGGTGGGTGAGTGGAAGTGGGTGAGTGATTGATTGAGTGAGTGGGTGAGTGGGTGGGTGAGTGGAAGTGGGTGAGTGATTGATTGATTGAGTGAGTGAGTGGGTGAGTGAGTGGGTGAGTGAGTGGGTGAGTGAGTGGGTGGGTGAGTGGGTGGGTGAGTGGAAGTGGGTGAGTGATTGATTGATTGAGTGAGTGAGTGGGTGAGTGAGTGGGTGAGTGAGTGGGTGAGTGAGTGGGTGGGTGAGTGGATGGGTGAGTAGGTGGGTGTGTGTGTGAGTGCGTGAGTGGGTGAGTGAGTGAGTGGGTGGGTGGGTGGGTGAGTGAGTGGGTGCTTGGGTGGGTGGGTGAGTGAGTGGGTGGGTGAGTGAGTGGGTGGGTGAGTGAGTTAGTGGGTGGGTGGGTGAGTGGGTGAGTGAGTGGGTGAGTGAGTGGGTGAGTGAGTGGGTGAGTGAGTGGGTGGGTGAGTGGGTGAGTGAGTGGGTGAGTGGGTGAGTGGGTGAGTGATTGAGTGGGTGAGTGGGTGAGTGAGTGAGTGAGTGGGTGGGTGAGTGGGTGAGTGAGTAGGTGAGTGAGTGGGTGAGTGTGTGGGTGACTGGGTGGGTGAGTGGGTGGGTGAGTGGGTGGGTGGGTGAGTGAGTGAGTGAGTGAGTGGGTGAGTGAGTGGGTGAGTGGGTGGGTGGGTGTGTGAGTGAGTGAGTGGGTGAGTGGGTGGGTGAGTGGGTGAGTGGGTGGGTGGGTGAGTGAGTGAGTGGGTGGGTGAGTAGGTGGGTGGGTGTGTGAGTGCGTGAGTGGGTGGGTGGGTGAGTGAGTGAGTGAGTGGGTGGGTGGGTGGCTAGGTGGGTCGGTGGGTGGGTGAGTGAGTTAGTGGGAAGGTGGGTGAGTGGGTGGGTGAGTGGAAGTGGGTGAGTGAGTGGGTGAGTGAGTGAGTGGGTGAGTGAGTGGGTGAGTGAGTGGGTGGGTGGGTGGGTGGGTGAGTGAGTGGGTGGGTGAGTGAGTGGGTGGGTGGGTGGGTGGGTGAGTGAGTGGGTGCGTGGGTGGGTGGGTGAGTGAGTGGGTGGGTGAGTGATTGGGTGGGTGAGTGAGTTAGTGGGTGGGTGGGTGAGTGGGTGGGTGAGTGGGTGAGTGATTGATTGAGTGAGTGAGTAAGTGGGTGAGTGAGTGGGTGAGTGAGTGGGTGAGTGAGTGGGTGAGTGAGTGGGTGGGTGAGTGGGTGAGTGAGTGGGTGAGTAGGTGAGTGAGTGAGTGGGTGAGTGATTGAGTGGGTGAGTGGGTGGGTGAGTGGGTGGGTGAGTGGGTGAGTGAGTAAGTGTGTGAGTGGGTGAGTGAGTGAGTGAGTGAGTGAGTGAGTGAGTGAGGGAGTGGGTGAGTGATTGAGTGGGTGAGTTGGTGGGTGAGTGATTGAGTGAGTGAGTGGGTGGGTGAGTGGTTGAGTGAGTGAGTGGGTGAGTGAGTGATTGATTGAGTGAGTGATTGATTGAGTGGGTGAGTGTGTGAGTGAGTGAGTGAGTGGGTGGGTGGGTGGGTGAGTGGGTGGGTGGGTAAGTGGGTGTGTGAGAGAGTGATTGGGTGGGTGGGTGAGTGGGTGGGTGAGTGGGTGGGTGAGTGAGTGGGTGAATGAGTTAGTGGGTGAATGAGTGAGTGGGTGAGTGAGTGAGTGAGTGGGTGAGTGAGTGGGTGACTGAGTGAGTGGGTGAGTGGGTGAGTGAGTGAGTGAGTGAGTGGGTGGGTGGGTGAGTGGGTGGGTGGGTGTGTGGGTGGGTGAGTGGGTGAGTGTGTGGGTGGGTGAGTGAGTGAGTGGGTGCGTGGGTGGGTGGGTGAGTGAGTGTGTGGGTGAGTGAGTGGGTGGGTGAGTGAGAAAGTGGGTGGGTGGGTGAGTGGGTGGGTGAGTGAGTGAGTGATTGATTGAGTGAGTGAGTAAGTGGGTGAGTGAGTGGGTGAGTGAGTGGGTGAGTGAGTGGGTGAGTGAGTGGGTGGGTGAGTGGGTGAGTGAGTGGGTGAGTGAGTGGGTGAGTGGGTGAGTGAGTGAGTGGGTGAGTGATTGAGTGGGTGAGTGGGTGAGTGAGTGAGTGAGTGAGTGAGTGAGTGAGTGAGTGAGTGAGTGAGTGGGTGGGTGAGTGGGTGAGTGAGTGGGTGAGTGGGTGGGTGACTGGGTGAGTCAGTGGGTGAGTGAGTGGGTGGGTGGGTGAGTGAGTGAGTGCGTGGGTGAGTGGGTGGTTGAGTGGGTGAGTGAGTGGGTGAGTGAGTGGGTGAGTGAGTGAGTGAGTGAGTGAGTGAGTGGGTGGGTGAGTGAGTGGGTGAGTGAGTGAGTGAGTGAGTGAGTGGGTGGGTGAGTGAGTGGGTGAGTGAGTGGGTGAGTGAGTGGGTGAGTGAGTGGGTGAGTGAGTGGGTGAGTGAGTGGGTGAGTGAGTGGGTGAGTGAGTGGGTGAGTGGGTGGGTGGGTGTGTGAGTGGGTGAGTGGGTGAGTGGGTGGGTGGGTGAGTGGGTGGGTGGGTGGGTGGGTGGGTGAGTGAGTGGGTGAGTGAGTGAGTGGGTGGGTGGGTGAGTGGGTGGGTGGGTGAGTGGGTGGGTGGGTGGGTGAGTGAGTGAGTGGGTGGGTGAGTAGGTGGGTGGGTGTGTGAGTGCGTGAGTGGGTGGGTGGGTGGGTGAGTGAGTGAGTGAGTGAGTGAGTGATTGATTGAGTGAGTGAGTGGGTGAGTGAGTGGGTGAGTGAGTGGGTGAGTGAGTGGGTGAGTGAGTGGGTGAGTGAGTGGGTGGGTGAGTGGGTGGGTGAGTAGGTGGGTGTGTGTGTGAGTGCGTGAGTGGGTGGGTGGGTGGGTGGGTGGGTGGGTGGGTGGGTGGGTGGGTGGGTGAGTGAGTGAGTGAGTGAGTGGGTGGGTGGGTGGGTGAGTGAGTGAGTGGGTGCGTGGGTGGGTGGGTGAGTGAGTGGGTGGGTGAGTGATTGGGTGGGTGAGTGAGTTAGTGGGTGGGTGGGTGAGTGGGTGGGTGAGTGGGTGAGTGATTGATTGAGTGAGTGAGTGGGTGAGTGAGTGGGTGAGTGAGTGGGTGAGTGAGTGGGTGAGTGAGTGGGTGAGTGAGTGGGTGAGTGAGTGGGTGAGTGGGTGAGTGAGTGAGTGGGTGAGTGATTGAGTGGGTGGGTGGGAGAGTGGGTGGGTGAGTGGGTGAGTGAGTAGGTGAGTGAGTGGGTGAGTGGGTGGGTGATTGGGTGGGTGAGTGGGTGGGTGAGTGGGTGAGTGAGTGGGTGAGTGAGTGGGTGGGTGGGTGAGTGAGTGAGTGAGTGCGTGGGTGAGTGGGTGGCTGAGTGGGTGAGTGAGTGAGTGGGTGAGTGAGTGAGTGAGTGGGTGAGTGGGTGAGTGAGTGAGTGATTGATTGATTGAATGAGTGACTGATTGAGTGGGTGAGTGGGTGAGTGAGTGAGTGAGTGGGAAGGTGGGTGGGTGGGTGAGTGGGTGGGTGGGTGAGTGAGTGGTTGGGTGAGTGGGTGGGTGGGTGGGTGGGTGGGTGAGTGAGTGGGTGGGTGGGTGGGTGTGTGAGTGAGTGATTGGGTGGGTGGGTGGGTATGTGGGTGGGTGATTGGGTGAGTGGGTGAGTGATTGATTGAGTGGGTGATTGAGTGGGTGAGTGAGTGCGTGAGTGAGTGAGTGGGTGGGTGAGTGGGTGGGTGAGTGGGTGAGTGAGTAGGTGAGTGAGTGGGTGAGTGGGTGGGTGACTGGGTGGGTGAGTGGGTGGGTGAGTGGGTGAGTGAGTGGGTGAGTGAGTGGGTGGGTGGGTGAGTGAGTAGGTGAGTGAGTGGGTGAGTGGGTGGGTGACTGGGTGGGTGAGTGGGTGGGTGAGTGGGTGGGTGAGTGGGTGAGTGAGTAGGTGAGTGAGTGGGTGAGTGGGTGGGTGACTGGGTGGGTGAGTGGGTGGGTGAGTGGGTGAGTGAGTGAGTGGGTGAGTGAGTGGGTGGGTGGGTGAGTGAGTGAGTGCGTGGGTGAGTGGGTGAGTGAGTGGGTGAGTGAGTGGGTGAGTGAGTGGGTGAGTGAGTGGTTGAGTGAGTGGGTGAGTGAGTGGGTGAGTGAGTGGGTGAGTGGGTGGGTGGGTGTGTGAGTGAGTAGGTGAGTGGGTGAGTGGGTGGGTGAGTGAGTGGGTGGGTGGGTGAGTGAGTGGGTGAGTGAGTGAGTGAGTGGCTGGGTGGGTGAGTGGGTGGGTGAGTGGGTGAGTGGGTGGGTGGGTGAGTGAGTGAGTGGGTGGGTGAGTAGGTGGGTGGGTGTGTGAGTGATTGATTGAGTGAGTGAGTGAGTGGGTGAGTGAGTGGGTGAGTGAGTGAGTGGGTGAGTGAGTGGGTGGGTGAGTGGGTGGGTGAGTAGGTGGGTGTGTGTGTGAGTGGGTGGGTGGGTGGGTGAGTGAGTGGGTGGGTGGGTGGGTGAGTGAGTGGGTGCGTGGGTGGGTGGGTGGGTGAGTGAGTGGGTGGGTGAGTGATTGGGTGGGTGAGTGAGTTAGTGGGTGGGTGGGTGAGTGAGTGGGTGAATGGGTGAGTTATTGATTGAGTGAGTGAGTGGGTGAGTGAGTGGGTGAGTGAGTGGGTGAGTGAGTTAGTGGGTGAGTGAGTGGGTGGGTGAGTGGGTGAGTGAGTGGGTGAGTGAGTGGGTGAGTGGGTGAGTGAGTGAGTGAGTGAGTGAGTGGGTGAGTGATTGAGTGGGTGAGTGGGTGGGTGAGTGGGTGGGTGAGTGAGTGAGTGAGTGAGTGGGTGAGTGGGTGAGTGAGTGAGTGAGTGAGTGATTGATTGAGTGAGTGACTGATTGAGTGGGTAAGTGGGTGAGTGATTGAGTGAGTGGTTGGGTGGGTGGGTGAGTGGGTGGGTGGGTTTGTGAGTGAGTCGGTGAGTGAGTGAGTGGGTGGGTGGGTGAGTGGGTGGGTGAGTGAGTGAGTGAGTGAGTGGGTGAGTGAGTGAGTGGGTGAGTGAGTGGGTGAGTGAGTGAGTGAGTGAGTGGGTGAGTGAGTGAGTGGGTGAGTGAGTCGGTGAGTGAGTGAGTGAGTGGGTGAGTGAGTGAGTGGGTGAGTGGGTGGGTGAGTGGGTGGGTGAGTGAGTGAGTGGGTGAGTGAGTGAGTGGGTGAGTGAATGAGTGATTGATTGAGTGAGTGACTGATTGAGTGGGTGAGTGGGTGAGTGATTGAGTGAGTGGGTGGGTGGGTGGGTGGGTGTGTGAGTGAGTGAGTGGTTAGGTGAGTGGGTGGGTGGGTGGGTGAGTGGTTGGGTGGGTGGGTGAGTGGGTGAGTGGTTGGGCCAGTGGGTTGGGTGGGTGAGTAAGTGAGTGAGTGAATGGGTGGGTGAGTGATTGATTGAGTGGGTGCGTGAGTGAGTGGGTGGGTGAGTGGGTGAGTGGGTGATTGATTGAGTGGGTGAGTGAGTGGGTGAGTGGGTGAGTGAGTGGGTGAGTGAGTGAGTGAGTGGGTGGGTGGGTGAGTGGGTGAGTGAGTGGGTGGGTGAATGGGTAAGTGAGTGAGTGAGTGAGTGAGTGGGTGAGTGAGTGAGTGGGTGAGTGGGTGAGTGAGTGGGTGAGTGCGTGAGTGAGTGGGTGGGTGAGTGGGTAAGTGTGTGGGTGGGTGAGTGAGTGAGTGAGTGAGTGAGTGAGTGAGTGAGTGAGTTGGTGGGTGAGTAGCTGGGTGTGTGTGTGAGTGGGTGGGTGGGTGGGTGGGTGGGTGGGTGGGTGGGTGGGTGAGTGAGTGAGTGGGTGGGTTAGTGAGTGGGTGGGTGAGTGGGTGGGTGAGTAAATTAGTGGGTGGGTGGGCGAGTGGATGGGTGAGTGGGTGAATGGGTGAGTTATTGATTGAGTGAGTGAGTGGGTGAGTGAGTAGGTGAGTGAGTGGGTGAGTGAGTTAGTGGGTGAGTGGGTGGGTGAGTGGGTGAGTGAGTGGGTGAGTGAGTGGGTGAGTGGGTGAGTGAGTGAGTGAGTGAGTGGGTGAGTGATTGAGTGAGTGGGTGGGAGGGTGGGTGAGTGGGTGGGTGGGGTGTGTGAGTGAGTGAGTGAGTGGTTGGGTGAGTGGGTGGGTGGGTGGGTGGGTGGGTGGGTGAGTGGGTGGGTGGGTGTGTGAGTGAGTGATTGGGTGGGTGAGTGGGTGGGTGAGTCGGTGAGTGGGTGAGTGATTGATTGAGTGGGTGATTGAGTGGGTGAGTGAGTGAGTGAGTGGGTGAGTGCGTGAGTGAGTGGGTGGGTGAGTGGGTGAGTAAGTGGGTGAGTGAGTGAGTGGGTGAGTGAGTGGGTGAGTGAGTGGATGGGTGAGTGAGTGGGTGGGGTGAGGTGAGTGAGTGAGTGAGTGAGTGGGTGAGTGAGTGAGTGGGTGGGTGATTAAGTGATTGATTGATTGAGGGATTGATTGAGTGGGTGAGTGGGTGAGTGAGTGAGTGGTGGGTGAGTGAGTGAGTAAGTGAGTGAGTGGGTGAGTGAGTGGGTGGGTGGGTGAGTGAGTGAGTGAGTGAGTGGTGTGAGTGAGTGGGTGAGTGAGTGGGTGAGTGAGTGAGTGGGTGAGTGAGTGAGTGATTGATTGAGTGAGTGACTGATTGGGTGAGTGATTGAGTGAGTGGGTGGGTGGGTGGGTGAGTGGGTGGGTGGGTGTGTGAGTGAGTGAGTGGTTGGGTGAGTGGGTGGGTGGGTGGGTGGGTGAGTGGTTGGGTGGGTGGGTGAGTGGGTGAGTGGTTGGGTCAGTGGGTTGGGTGGGTGAGTAAGTGAGTGAGTGAATGGGTGGGTGAGTGATTGATTGAGTGGGTGCGTGAGTGAGTGGTTGGGTGAGTGGGTGAGTGGGTGATTGATTGAGTGGGTGAGTGAGTGGGTGAGTGGGTGAGTGAGTGGGTGAGTGAGTGAGTGAGTGGGTGGGTGGGTGAGTGGGTGAGTGAGTGGGTGGGTGAATGGGTAAGTGAGTGAGTGAGTGGGTGAGTGAGTGAGTGGGTGAGTGGGTGAGTGAGTGGGTGAGTGCGTGAGTGAGTGGGTGGGTGAGTGGGTAAGTGTGTGGGTGGGTGAGTGAGTGAGTGAGTGAGTTGGTGGGTGAGTAGGTGGGTGTGTGTGTGAGTGGGTGGGTGAGTGAGTGAGTGGGTGGGTGGGTTGGTGGGTGGGTGGGTGGGTGAGTGAGTGAGTGGGTGGGTTAGTGAGTGGGTGGGTGAGTGGGTGGGTGAGTGAATTAGTGGATGGGTGGGCGAGTGGATGGGTGAGTGGGTGAATGGGTGAGTTATTGATTGAGTGAGTGAGTGGGTGAGTGAGTAGGTGAGTGAGTGGGTGAGTGAGTTAGTGGGTGAGTGGGTGGGTGAGTGGGTGAGTGAGTGGGTGAGTGAGTGGGTGAGTGGGTGAGTGAGTGAGTGAGTGGGTGAGTGATTGAGTGAGTGGGTGGGTGGGTGAGTGGGTGGGTGGGTGTGTGAGTGAGTGAGTGGTTGGGTGAGTGGGTGGGTGGGTGGGTGAGTGGGTGGGTGGGTGTGTGAGTGAGTGATTGGGTGGGTGAGTGGGTGGGTGAGTCGGTGAGTGGGTGAGTGATTGATTGAGTGGGTGATTGAGTGGGTGAGTGAGTGAGTGAGTGAGTGAGTGAGTGAGTGAGTGAGTGGGTGAGTGCGTGAGTGAGTGGGTGGGTGGGTGAGTGGGTGAGTGAGTGGGTGAGTGAGTGGGTGAGTGAGAGGGTGAGTGAGTGGATGGGTGAGTGAGCGGGTGGGTGAGTAGGTGAGTGAGTGAGTGGGTGAGTGAGTGAGTGAGTGGGTGATTAAGTGATTGATTGATTGAGGGATTGATTGAGTGGGTGAGTGGGTGAGTGAGTGAGTGAGTGAGTGGGTGAGTGAGTGAGTGAGTGGGTGAGTGAGTGGGTGGGTCTGTGAGTGAGTGAGTGTGTGAGTGAGTTAGTGAGTGGGTGGGTGAGTGGGTGAGAGGGTGGGTTTGTGGGTGAGTGAGTGAGTTGGTGAGTGAGTGAGTGAGTGGGTGGGTGAGTGAGTGAGTGAGTGAGTGAGTGAGTGGGTGAGTGAGTGAGTGGGTGGGTGAGTGGGTGGGTGAGTGGGTGAGTGAGTAGGTGAGTGAGTGGGTGAGTGGGTGGGTGAGTGGGTGGGTGGGTGAGTTGGTGGGTGGGTGAGTGGGTGGGTGGGTGCATGGGTGTGTGGGTGGGTGAGTGGGTGGGTGAGTGAGTGGGTGGGTGAGTGAGTGGGTGAGTGGGTGGGTGAGTGGGTGGGTGAGTGGGTGAGTGGGTGAGTGAGTGGGAGAGTGAGTAAGTGAGTTAGTGAGTGAGTGGGTGAGTGGGTTTGTGAGTGAGTGGGTAAGTGGGTGGGTGAGTGGGTGGGTGAGTGGGTGGGTGAGTGAGTGGGTGAGTGAGTGGATGAGTGAGTGAGTGAGTGGGTAAGTGAGTGGGTGAGTGAGTGAGTGGGTGAGTGGGTGAGTGGGTGGGTGAGTGGGTGGGTGAGTGAGTCGGTGGGTGGGTGAGTGAGTGAGTGAGTGAGTGGGTGAGTGGGTGGGTGAGTGGGTGGGTGAGTGGGTGAGTGTGTGGGTGGGTGAGTGAGTGAGTGAGTAGGTGGGTGTGTGTGTGAGTGCGTGAGTGGGTGGGTGGGTGAGTGAGTGAGTGGGTGGGTGGGTAAGTGAGTGAGTGAGTGGGTGGGTGGGTGAGTGGGTGGGTGAGTGGGTGGGTGAGTGAGTGAGTGGGTGAGTGAGTGAGTGGGTGAGTGAGTGAGTGAGTGGGTGAGTGAGTGCGTGAGTGAGTGGGTGAGTGAGTGCGTGAGTGAGTGGGTGAGTGAGTGAGTTAGTGAGTAGGTGAGTGATTGGGTGAGTGAGTGGCTGAGTGGGTGGGTGGGTGAGTGGGTGGGTGAGTGAGTGGCTGAGTGGGTGAGTGGGTGGGTGAGTGGGTGAGTGATTGAGTGAGTGGGTGAGTGAGTGAGTGAGTGAGTGAGTGAGTGAGTGAGTGAGTGGGTGAGTAAGTGATTGATTGAGTTATTGATTGAGTGGGTGAGTGGGTGAGTGAGTGAGTGGGTGAGTGAGTGAGTGGGTGAGTGAATGGGTGGGTGAGTGAGTGTGTGAGTGAGTGAGTGAGTGAGTGGGTGGGTGGGTGGGTGGGTGGGTGGGTGAGTGTGTGAGTGAGTGTGTGAGTGAGTGAGTGAGTGAGTGAGTGAGTGGGTGAGTGGGTGAGTGAGTGAGTGAGTGGGTGAGTGGGTGAGTGGGTGAGTGAGTGAGTAAGTGAGTGAGTGAGTGGGTGATTGAGTGATTGAGTGATTGATTGGGTGAGTGAGTGGGTGGGTGGGTGGGTGGGTGGGTGAGTGAATGAGTGGGTGGGTGGCTGGGTGGGTGAGTAGTTGGGTGGGTGGGTGGGTGAGTGGGTGAGTGGTTGGGTCAGTTGGTGGGTGGGTGAGTAAGTGAGTGAGTGAATGGGTGGGTGAGTGAATGGGTGGGTGAGTGATTGATTGAGTGGGTGCGTGAGTGAGTGGGTGGGTGAATGGGTGAGTGAGTGATTGATTGAGTGGGTGAGTGAGTGGGTGAGTGGGTGAGTGAGTGGGTGAGTGAGTGGGTGAGTGAGTGGGTGAGTGAATGAGTGAGTGAGTGGGTGGGTGGGTGGGTGGGTGGGTGAGTGGGTGAGTGGGTGAGTGGGTGAGTGGGTGAGTGAGTGGGTGGGTGAATGGGTAAGTGAGTGGGTGAGTGAGTGAGTGAGTGGGTGTGTGAGTGAGTGAGTGGGTGAGTGAGTGGGTGGGTCTGTGAGTGAGTGAGTGGGTGAGTGAGTGAGTGAGTGGGTGATTAAGTGATTGATTGATTGAGGGATTGATTGAGTGGGTGAGTGGGTGAGTGAGTGAGTGAGTGAGTGGGTGAGTGAGTGAGTGAGTGGGTGAGTGAGTGGGTGGGTCTGTGAGTGAGTGAGTGTGTGAGTGAGTTAGTGAGTGGGTGGGTGAGTGGGTGAGAGGGTGGGTTTGTGGGTGAGTGAGTGAGTTGGTGAGTGAGTGAGTGAGTGGGTGGGTGAGTGAGTGAGTGAGTGAGTGAGTGAGTGGGTGAGTGAGTGAGTGGGTGGGTGAGTGGGTGGGTGAGTGGGTGAGTGAGTAGGTGAGTGAGTGGGTGAGTGGGTGGGTGAGTGGGTGGGTGGGTGAGTTGGTGGGTGGGTGAGTGGGTGGGTGGGTGCATGGGTGTGTGGGTGGGTGAGTGGGTGGGTGAGTGAGTGGGTGGGTGAGTGAGTGGGTGAGTGGGTGGGTGAGTGGGTGGGTGAGTGGGTGAGTGGGTGAGTGAGTGGGAGAGTGAGTAAGTGAGTTAGTGAGTGAGTGGGTGAGTGGGTTTGTGAGTGAGTGGGTAAGTGGGTGGGTGAGTGGGTGGGTGAGTGGGTGGGTGAGTGAGTGGGTGAGTGAGTGGATGAGTGAGTGAGTGAGTGGGTAAGTGAGTGGGTGAGTGAGTGAGTGGGTGAGTGGGTGAGTGGGTGGGTGAGTGGGTGGGTGAGTGAGTCGGTGGGTGGGTGAGTGAGTGAGTGAGTGAGTGGGTGAGTGGGTGGGTGAGTGGGTGGGTGAGTGGGTGAGTGTGTGGGTGGGTGAGTGAGTGAGTGAGTAGGTGGGTGTGTGTGTGAGTGCGTGAGTGGGTGAGTGGGTGAGTGAGTGAGTGGGTGGGTGGGTAAGTGAGTGAGTGAGTGGGTGGGTGGGTGAGTGGGTGGGTGAGTGGGTGGGTGAGTGAGTGAGTGGGTGAGTGAGTGAGTGGGTGAGTGAGTGAGTGAGTGGGTGAGTGAGTGCGTGAGTGAGTGGGTGAGTGAGTGCGTGAGTGAGTGGGTGAGTGAGTGAGTTAGTGAGTAGGTGAGTGATTGGGTGAGTGAGTGGCTGAGTGGGTGGGTGGGTGAGTGGGTGGGTGAGTGAGTGGCTGAGTGGGTGAGTGGGTGGGTGAGTGGGTGAGTGATTGAGTGAGTGGGTGAGTGAGTGAGTGAGTGAGTGAGTGAGTGAGTGAGTGAGTGAGTGGGTGAGTAAGTGATTGATTGAGTTATTGATTGAGTGGGTGAGTGGGTGAGTGAGTGAGTGGGTGAGTGAGTGAGTGGGTGAGTGAATGGGTGGGTGAGTGAGTGTGTGAGTGAGTGAGTGAGTGGGTGGGTGGGTGGGTGGGTGGGTGAGTGTGTGAGTGAGGGAGTGAGTGAGTGAGTGAGTGAGTGGGTGAGTGGGTGAGTGAGTGAGTGAGTGGGTGAGTGGGTGAGTGGGTGAGTGAGTGAGTAAGTGAGTGAGTGAGTGGGTGATTGAGTGATTGAGTGATTGATTGGGTGAGTGAGTGGGTGGGTGAGTGGGTGGGTGGGTGGGTGGGTGGGTGGGTGAGTGAATGAGTGGGTGGGTGGCTGGGTGGGTGAGTAGTTGGGTGGGTGGGTGGGTGAGTGGGTGAGTGGTTGGGTCAGTTGGTGGGTGGGTGAGTAAGTGAGTGAGTGAATGGGTGGGTGAGTGAATGGGTGGGTGAGTGATTGATTGAGTGGGTGCGTGAGTGAGTGGGTGGGTGAATGGGTGAGTGAGTGATTGATTGAGTGGGTGAGTGAGTGGGTGAGTGGGTGAGTGAGTGGGTGAGTGAGTGGGTGAGTGGGTGAGTGAGTGGGTGAGTGAATGAGTGAGTGAGTGAGTGAGTGGGTGGGTGGGTGGGTGGGTGGGTGAGTGGGTGAGTGGGTGAGTGGGTGAGTGAGTGGGTGGGTGAATGGGTAAGTGAGTGGGTGAGTGAGTGAGTGAGTGGGTGTGTGAGTGAGTGAGTGAGTGGGTGAGTGAGTGGGTGAGTGGGTGAGTGAGTGGGTTAGTGCGTGAGTGAGTGAGTGAGTGAGTGAGTGGGTGGGTGAGTGAGTGAGTGGGTGGGTGGGTGAGTGGGTGAGTGAGTGGGTGAGAGAGTGGGTGAGTGGGTGAGTGATTG
>NW_027621566.1:35000-36429 GCF_964198595.1 Lampetra fluviatilis | reverse complement strand
CTATAGCCCTGCTAGAGGCTACCTGGGGTAGCTTTGCCTGTGTCTGTGTGACAGCACTTGCCCCTACAGCCCTGCTAGAGGCTACCTGGGGGAGCTTTGCCTGTGTCTGTGTGACAGCACTTGCCCCTCCAGCCCTGCTAGAGGCTACCTGGGGTAGCTTTGCCTGTGTGTGTGTGACAGCACTTGCCCCTACAGCCCTGCTAGAGGCTACCTGGGCGAGCTTTGTCTGTGTAACAGCACTTGCCCCTCCAGCCCTGCTTGAGGCTACCTGGGGGAGCTTTGCCTGTGTCTGTGTAACAGCACTTGCCCCTAGAGCCCTGCTAGAGGCTATCTGGGCGAGCTTTGTCTGTGTAACAGCACTTGCCCCTCCAGCCCTGCTAGAGGCTACCTGGGGTAGCTTTGCCTGTGTCTGTGTGACAGCACTTGCCCCTAGAGCCCTGCTAGAGGCTACCTGGGCGAGCTTTGCCTGTGTCTGTGTGACAGCACTTGCCCCTCCAGCCCTGCTAGAGGCTACCTGGGGTAGCTTTGCCCGTGTGTGTGTGTGTGACAGCACTTGCCCTTACAGCCCTGCTAGAGGCTACCTGGGCGAGCTTTGTCTGTGTAACAGCACTTGCCCCTCCAGCCCTGCTTGAGGCTATCTGGGCGAGCTTTGTCTGTGTCTGTGTAAAATGAAATGTTACGGGATTATTGTGTCCGTCCGTCCGTCGTGCAGGGAGGGGCTGGGTGGGGAGGGTGGGAGGGGCTGGGTGGGGGTGGGCTGGGTGGAGAGGGTGGGGAGGGGTTGGGGAGAGTGGGCCTGGGTGGGGAGGGGCTGGGTGAGGAGAGGCTGGGTGGGGCTGGGTGAGGAGGGGAGGGGCTGGGTGGGGCTGGGTGGGGAGGGTCATGGTCGGAAGGGGCTGGGTGGGGAGGGGCTGGGTGAGGCGGGGAGGGGCTGGGTGGGGAAGGGAGGGTGGGGAGGGGCTGGGTGCGGAGGGGCTGGGCTGGGTGGGGCTGGGTGGGGAGGGTGGGGAGGGTGGGGAGTGGCTGGGTGGGGAGGCGCTGGGTGGAGAGGGTGGGGAGGGGCTGGGTGGGGAGGGGTTGGGGAGGGTGGGGCTGGGTGGGGAGGGTCATGGTCGGAAGGGGCTGGGTGGGGAGGGGCTGGGTGAGGCGGGGAGGGGCTGGGTGGGGAAGGGAGGGTGGGGAGGGGCTGGGTGCGGAGGGGCTGGGCTGGGTGGGGCTGGGTGGGGAGGGTGGGAAGGGTGGGGAGTGGCTGGGTGGGGAGGCGCTGGGTGGAGAGGGTGGGGAGGGGCTGGGTGGGGAGGGGTTGGGGAGGGTGGGGCTGGGTGGGGAGGGGCTGGGTGAGGAGGGGCTGGGTGGGGCTGGGTGGGAAGGGGCTGGGTGAGGAGGGGAGGGGCTGGGTGGGGAGGGGCTGGGTGGGGAGGGGCTGGGT
>NW_027621566.1:0-27500 GCF_964198595.1 Lampetra fluviatilis | reverse complement strand
AGTGGGTGAGTGGGGTGAGTGAGTGAGTGGGTGAGTGAGGTGAGTGGGGTGAGTGAGTGGGTGAGTGAGTGAGTGGGTGAGTGGGTGAGTGAGTGGGTGAGTGAGTGGGTGGATGAGTGAGTGAGTGGGTGAGTGATGAGTGGGTGGGTGAGTGGGTGATGGTGGGTGAGTGGGTGGATGAGTGGGTGAGTGGGTGGATGAGTGGGTGAGTGAGTGGGTGGGATGAGTGGGTGAGTGGGTGAGTGGGTGAGTGAGTGGTGGGTGAGTGAGTGAGTGGGTGAGTGAGTGGGTGAGTGAGTGAGTGGGGTGAGTGGGTGAGTGAGTGAGTGGGTGAGTGAGTGGGTGGTGAGTGAGTGGGTGAGTGGGGTGAGTGAGTGGGTGGGTGAGTGTGGTGGGTGGATGGGTGAGTGATGTGAGTGGGTGAGTGAGTGAGTGGGTGAGTGGGTGAGTGGGTGGATGAGTGGGTGAGTGGGTGGATGAGTGGGTGAGTGAGTGGGTGGATGAGTGGGGTGAGTGGGTGAGGGGTGAGTGAGTGAGTGGGTGGTGGTGAGTGGGTGAGGTGAGTGGGTGAGTGAGTGAGTGGGTGAGTGGGTGGGTGAGTGGGTGGATGAGTGGGTGAGTGGGTGGTGAGTGGGTGAGTGGGTGGGTGAGTGGGTGAGTGAGTGGGTGAGGTGGGTGAGTGGGTGGATGAGGTGAGTGGGTGAGTGGGTGAGTGAGTGAGTGGGGTGAGTGGGTGGGTGAGTGGGTGAGTGGGTGAGTGGGTGGATGAGTGGGTGAGTGGGGTGGATGAGTGGGGTGTGAGTGGGTGGGTGAGTGGGTGGTGAGTGGGTGAGTGGGTGAGTGGGTGGATGGTGGGTGAGTGAGTGGGTGAGTGGGTGAGTGAGTGGGTGAGTGGGTGGTGTGAGTGGGTGTGTGAGTGGAGTGAGTGGGTGAGTGGGTGGATGAGTGGGTGAGGTGGGTGGGTGAGTGAGTGGGTGAGTGAGTGATGTGACTGAGTGGGTGAGTGAGTGGGTGAGTGAGTGGGTGAGTGAGTGAGTGACTGAGTGGGTGAGTGAGTGAGGTGACTGAGTGGGTGAGTGAGTGAGTGAGTGGGTGAGTGAGTGGGTGGGTGAGTGAGTGAGTGGGTGGGTGAGTGAGTGGGTGAGTGAGTGAGTGGGTGAGTGAGTGGGTGAGTGGGTGAGTGAGTGAGTGGGTGAGTGAGTGAGTGGGTGAGTGAGTGGGGTGAGTGGAGTGAGTGGGTGGATGAGAGTGGTGAGTGAGTGAGTGGGTGAGTGGGTGAGTGAGTGGGTGAGTGGGTGGGTGAGTGGGTGAGTGAGTGGGTGAGTGGGTGAGTGGGTGGATGAGTGGGTGAGTGGGTGGGTGAGTGAGTGGGTGAGTGAGTGAGTGACTGAGTGGGTGAGTGAGTGGGTGAGTGAGTGGGTGAGTGAGTGAGTGACTGAGTGGGTGAGTGAGTGAGTGACTGAGTGGGTGAGTGAGTGAGTGAGTGGGTGAGTGAGTGGGTGGGTGAGTGAGTGGGTGGGTGAGTGAGTGGGTTGAGTGAGTGAGTGGGTGAGTGAGTGGGTGAGTGGGTGAGTGAGTGAGTGGGTGAGTGAGTGGGTGGGTGACTGAGTGAGTGGGTGAGTGAGTGAGTGACTGAGTGAGTGGGTGAGTGGGTGAGTGAGTGGGTGAGTGAGTGGGTGGGTGAGTGAGTGGGTGGGTGAGTGAGTGGGTGACTGAGTGAGTGGGTGAGTGAGTGGGTGAGTGGTGAGTGAGTGAGTGAGTGAGTGGGTGGGTGAGTGTGAGTGAGTGAGTGGGTGGGTGAGTGAGTGGGTGGGTGAGTGAGTGGGTGAGTGGGTGAGTGAGTGAGTGAGTGACTGAGTGAGTGGGTGAGTGGGTGAGTGAGTGAGGTGAGTGAGTGGGTGGTGAGTGAGTGGGTGGGTGAGTGAGTGGGTGAGTGGGTGAGTGAGTGAGTGAGTGACTGAGTGAGTGGGTGAGTGGGTGAGTGAGTGGTGTGAGTGAGTGGGTGGGTGAGTGAGTGGGTGGGTGAGTGAGTGGGTGACTGAGTGAGTGGGTGAGTGAGTGGGTGAGTGAGTGGGTGAGTGGGTGAGTGAGTGAGTGAGTGGGTGAGTGGGTGAGTGGGTGAGTGGGTGGATGAGTGGGTGAGTGGGTGGATGAGTGGGTGAGTGGGTGGGTGAGTGGGTGAGTGAGTGGGTGAGTGGGTGAGTGGGTGGATGAGTGGGTGAGTGAGTGGGTGAGTGGGTGAGTGAGTGGGTGAGTGGGTGGGTGAGTGGGTGAGTGAGTGGGTGAGTGGGTGAGTGGGTGGATGAGTGGGTGAGTGGGTGGGTGAGTGAGTGGGTGAGTGAGTGAGTGACTGAGTGGGTGAGTGAGTGGGTGAGTGAGTGGGTGAGTGAGTGAGTGACTGAGTGGGTGAAGTGAGGTGAGTGACTGAGTGGGTGAGTGAGTGAGTGAGTGGGTGAGTGAGTGGGTGGGTGAGTGAGTGAGTGGGTGGGTGAGTGAGTGGGTGAGTGAGTGAGTGGGTGAGTGAGTGGGTGAGTGGGTGAGTGAGTGAGTGGGTGAGTGAGTGAGTGGGTGAGTGAGTGAGTGGTGAGTGGGTGAGTGGGTGGATGAGTGGGTGAGTGAGTGGGTGAGTGGGTGAGTGAGTGGGTGAGTGGGTGGGTGAGTGGGTGAGTGAGTGGGTGAGTGGGTGAGTGGGTGGATGAGTGGGTGAGTGGGTGGGTGAGTGAGTGGGTGAGTGAGTGAGTGACTGAGTGGGTGAGTGAGTGGGTGAGTGAGTGGGTGAGTGAGTGAGTGACTGAGTGGGTGAGTGAGTGAGTGACTGAGTGGGTGAGTGAGTGAGTGAGTGGGTGAGTGAGTGGGTGGGTGAGTGAGTGGGTGGGTGAGTGAGTGGGTGAGTGAGTGAGTGGGTGAGTGAGTGGGGTGAGTGGGTGAGTGAGTGAGTGGGTGAGTGAGTGGGTGGGTGACTGAGTGAGTGGGTGAGTGAGTGAGTGACTGAGTGAGTGGGTGAGTGGGTGAGTGAGTGGGTGAGTGAGTGGGTGGGTGATGTGAGTGGGTGGGTGAGTGAGTGGGTGACTGAGTGAGTGGGTGAGTGAGTGGGTGAGTGGGTGAGTGAGTGAGTGAGTGAGTGGGTGGGTGAGTGAGTGGGTGGGTGAGTGAGTGGGTGAGTGGTGAGTGAGTGAGTGAGTGACTGAGTGAGTGGGTGAGTGGGTGAGTGAGTGGGTGAGTGAGTGGGTGGGTGAGTGAGTGGGTGGGTGAGTGAGTGGGTGAGTGGTGAGTGAGTGAGTGAGTGACTGAGTGAGTGGGTGAGTGGGTGAGTGAGTGGGTGAGTGAGTGGGTGGGTGAGTGAGTGGGTGGGTGACTGAGTGAGTGGGTGAGTGAGTGGGTGAGTGAGTGGGTGAGTGGGTGAGTGAGTGAGTGAGTGGGTGAGTGAGTGGGTGAGTGAGTGGGTGAGTGGGTGAGTGAGTGGGTGAGTGAGTGAGTGGGTGGGTGGGTGGGTGAGTGGGTGAGTGAGTGAGTGGGTGAGTGGGTGAGTGAGTGGGTGAGTGAGTGGGTGGGTGAGTGAGTGGGTGGGTGAGTGAGTGGGTGACTGAGTGAGTGGGTGAGTGAGTGGGTGAGTGGTGAGTGAGTGAGTGGGTGGGTGGGTGAGTGAGTGGGTGAGTGGGTGAGTGAGTGAGTGACTGAGTGAGTGGGTGAGTGGGTGAGTGGAGTGGGTGAGTGAGTGGGTGGGTGAGTGGGTGGGTGAGTGGGTGAGTGGGTGAGTGAGTGAGTGACTGAGTGAGTGGGTGAGTGGGTGAGTGAGTGGGTGAGTGAGTGGGTGGGTGAGTGAGTGGGTGGGTGAGTGAGTGGGTGACTGAGTGAGTGGGTGAGTGAGTGGGTGAGTGAGTGGGTGAGTGGGTGAGTGAGTGAGTGAGTGGGTGGGTGGGTGACTGAGTGAGTGGGTGAGTGAGTGGGTGAGTGGGTGAGTGAGTGGGTGAGTGAGTGAGTGGGTGGGTGGGTGACTGAGTGAGTGAGTGAGTGAGTGAGTGAGTGGGTGGGTGGGTGACTGAGTGAGTGAGTGAGTGAGTGGGTGAGTGAGTGGGTGAGTGAGTGAGTGAGTGGGTGGGTGAGTGAGTGAGTGAGTGGGTGAGTGAGTGAGTGGGTGGGTGACTGAGTGAGTGAGTGAGTGGGTGAGTGAGTGGGTGAGTGAGTGAGTGAGTGAGTGGGTGGGTGACTGAGTGAGTGAGTGGGTGACTGAGTGAGTGGGTGAGTGAGTGGGTGAGTGAGTGGGGTGAGTGGGTGAGTGAGTGAGTGAGTGAGTGGGTGGGTGGGTGACTGAGTGAGTGGGTGAGTGAGTGGGTGAGTGGGGTGAGTGAGTGGGTGAGTGAGTGAGTGGGTGGGTGGGTGACTGAGTGAGTGAGTGAGTGAGTGAGTGGGTGGGTGGGTGACTGAGTGAGTGAGTGAGTGGGTGAGTGAGTGGGTGAGTGAGTGAGTGGGTGGGTGAGTGAGTGAGTGAGTGGGTGAGTGAGTGGGTGAGTGAGTGAGTGGGTGGGTGACTGAGTGAGTGAGTGAGTGGGTGAGTGGTGAGTGAGTGAGTGGGTGAGTGGGTGAGTGAGTGATAGTGGAGTGAGTGAGTGAGTGGGTGAGTGGGTGAGTGAGTGAGTGAGTGGGTGGGTGACTGAGTGAGTGAGTGAGTGAGTGGGTGAGTGAGTGGGTGGGTGGGTGACTGAGTGAGTGAGTGGGTGAGTGAGTGAGTGAGTGGGTGAGTGAGTGAGTGGGTGGGTGACTGAGTGAGTGAGTGAGTGGGTGAGTGAGTGGGTGAGTGAGTGAGTGGGTGGGTGACTGAGTGAGTGAGTGGGTGACTGAGTGAGTGGGTGAGTGAGTGGGTGAGTGAGTGGGTGAGTGGGTGAGTGAGTGAGTGAGTGGGTGGGTGGGTGACTGAGTGAGTGGGTGAGTGAGTGGGTGAGTGAGTGGGTGAGTGAGTGAGTGGGTGGGTGGGTGACTGAGTGAGTGAGTGAGTGAGTGGGTGGGTGGGTGACTGAGTGAGTGAGTGAGTGGGTGAGTGAGTGGGTGAGTGAGTGGGTGGGTGAGTGAGTGAGTGAGTGGGTGAGTGAGTGGGTGAGTGAGTGAGTGGGTGGGTGACTGAGTGAGTGAGTGAGTGGGTGAGTGAGTGAGTGAGTGAGTGGGTGAGTGGGTGAGTGAGTGAGTGAGTGAGTGAGTGGGTGAGTGGGTGAGTGAGTGAGTGAGTGGGTGGGTGACTGAGTGAGTGAGTGAGTGGGTGAGTGAGTGGGTGGGTGGGTGACTGAGTGAGTGAGTGGGTGAGTGAGTGAGTGAGTGAGTGGGTGAGTGGGTGAGTGAGTGAGTGAGTGGGTGGGTGACTGAGTGAGTGAGTGAGTGGGTGAGTGAGTGGGTGGGTGGGTGACTGAGTGAGTGGGTGAGTGAGTGGGTGAGTGGGTGAGTGAGTGGGTGAGTGAGTGAGTGGGTGGGTGGGTGACTGAGTGAGTGAGTGAGTGAGTGGGTGGGTGTGGTGACTGAGTGAGTGAGTGAGTGGGTGAGTGAGTGGGTGAGTGAGTGAGTGGGTGGTGAGTGAGTGAGTGAGTGGGTGAGTGAGTGGGTGAGTGAGTGAGTGGGTGGGTGACTGAGTGAGTGAGTGAGTGGGTGAGTGAGTGAGTGAGTGAGTGGGTGAGTGGGTGAGTGAGTGAGTGAGTGAGTGGGTGAGTGGGTGAGTGAGTGAGTGAGTGGGTGGGTGACTGAGTGAGTGAGTGAGTGGGTGAGTGAGTGGGTGGGTGGGTGACTGAGTGAGTGAGTGGGTGAGTGAGTGAGTGGGTGAGTGGGTGAGTGAGTGAGTGAGTGGGTGGGTGACTGAGTGAGTGAGTGAGTGAGTGGGTGAGTGAGTGGGTGGGTGGGTGACTGAGTGAGTGAGTGGGTGAGTGAGTGAGTGAGTGAGTGAGTGGGTGAGTGGGTGAGTGAGTGAGTGAGTGGGTGGGTGACTGAGTGAGTGAGTGAGTGGGTGAGTGAGTGAGTGGGTGAGTGAGTGGGTGGGTGGGTGACTGAGTGAGTGAGTGGGTGAGTGAGTGGGTGAGTGAGTGAGTGAGTGGGTGGGTGACTGAGTGAGTGAGTGGGTGACTGAGTGAGTGGGTGAGTGAGTGGGTGAGTGAGTGGGTGAGTGGGTGAGTGAGTGAGTGAGTGGGTGGGTGGGTGACTGAGTGAGTGGGTGAGTGAGTGGGTGAGTGGGTGAGTGAGTGGGTGAGTGAGTGAGTGGGTGGGTGGGTGACTGAGTGAGTGAGTGAGTGAGTGGGTGGGTGGGTGAGTGAGTGAGTGAGTGGGTGAGTGAGTGGGTGAGTGAGTGAGTGGGTGGGTGAGTGAGTGAGTGAGTGAGTGGGTGAGTGAGTGGGTGAGTGAGTGAGTGGGTGGGTGACTGAGTGAGTGAGTGAGTGAGTGGGTGAGTGAGTGGGTGAGTGAGTGGGTGAGTGGTGAGTGAGTGAGTGAGTGAGTGAGTGGGTGAGTGGGTGAGTGAGTGAGTGAGTGGGTGGGTGACTGAGTGAGTGAGTGAGTGAGTGGGTGAGTGAGTGGGTGGGTGGGTGACTGAGTGAGTGAGTGGGTGAGTGAGTGAGTGAGTGGGTGAGTGAGTGAGTGGGTGGGTGGGTGACTGAGTGAGTGAGTGAGTGGGTGAGTGAGTGGGTGAGTGAGTGAGTGAGTGGGTGGGTGACTGAGTGAGTGAGTGGGTGACTGAGTGAGTGGGTGAGTGAGTGGGTGAGTGAGTGGGTGAGTGGGTGAGTGAGTGAGTGAGTGGGTGGGTGGGTGACTGAGTGAGTGGGTGAGTGAGTGGGTGAGTGGGTGAGTGAGTGGGTGAGTGAGTGAGTGGGTGGGTGGGTGACTGAGTGAGTGAGTGAGTGAGTGAGTGGGTGGTGGTGACTGAGTGAGTGAGTGAGTGGGTGAGTGAGTGGGTGAGTGAGTGAGTGGGTGGGTGAGTGAGTGAGTGAGTGGGTGAGTGAGTGGGTGAGTGAGTGAGTGGGTGGGTGACTGAGTGAGTGAGTGAGTGGGTGAGTGAGTGAGGTGAGTGAGTGGGTGAGTGGGTGAGTGAGTGAGTGAGTGAGTGGGTGAGTGGGTGAGTGAGTGAGTGGGTGGGTGACTGAGTGAGTGAGTGAGTGGGTGAGTGAGTGGGTGGTGGGTGACTGAGTGAGTGAGGGTGAGTGAGTGAGTGAGTGAGTGGGTGAGTGGGTGAGTGAGTGAGTGAGTGGGTGGGTGACTGAGTGAGTGAGTGAGTGGGTGAGTGGGTGGGTGGGTGACTGAGTGAGTGGGTGAGTGAGTGGGTGAGTGGGTGAGTGAGTGGGTGAGTGAGTGAGTGGGTGGGTGGTGACTGAGTGAGTGAGTGAGTGAGTGAGTGAGTGGGTGGGTGGGTGACTGAGTGAGTGAGTGAGTGGGTGAGTGAGTGGGTGAGTGAGTGAGTGGTGGGTGAGTGAGTGAGTGGGTGAGTGAGTGGTGAGTGAGTGAGTGGGTGGGTGACTGAGTGAGTGAGTGAGTGGGTGAGTGAGGTGAGTGAGTGGGTGAGTGGGTGAGTGAGTGAGTGAGTGAGTGGGTGAGTGGGTGAGTGAGTGAGTGAGTGGGGTGGGTGACTGAGTGAGTGAGTGAGTGGGTGAGTGAGTGGGTGGGTGGGTGACTGAGTGAGTGAGTGGGTGAGTGAGTGAGTGAGTGAGTGGGTGAGTGGGTGAGTGAGTGAGTGAGTGGGTGGGTGACTGAGTGAGTGAGTGAGTGGGTGAGTGAGTGGGTGGGTGGGTGACTGAGTGAGTGAGTGGGTGAGTGAGTGAGTGAGTGAGTGGGTGAGTGGGTGAGTGAGTGAGTGAGTGGGTGGGTGACTGAGTGAGTGAGTGAGTGGGTGAGTGAGTGGGTGAGTGGGTGAGTGAGTGGGTGGGTGGGTGACTGAGTGAGTGAGTGAGTGGGTGAGTGAGTGGGTGGGTGGGTGACTGAGTGAGTGAGTGGGTGAGTGAGTGAGTGAGTGAGTGAGTGAGTGAGTGAGTGAGTGGGTGAGTGGGTGAGTGAGTGAGTGAGTGGGTGGGTGACTGAGTGAGTGAGTGAGGTGGGTGAGTGAGTGGGTGGGTGGGTGACTGAGTGAGTGAGTGGGTGAGTGAGTGAGTGAGTGAGTGAGTGAGTGGGTGAGTGAGTGGGTGGGTGGGTGACTGAGTGAGTGGGTGGGTGAGTGAGTGAGTGAGTGAGTGAGTGAGTGAGTGAGTGAGTGGGTGAGTGAGTGGGTGGGTGGGTGACTGAGTGAGTGAGTGGGTGAGTGAGTGAGTGAGTGAGTGGGTGAGTGAGTGAGTGAGTGGGTGAGTGAGTGGGTGGGTGGGTGACTGAGTGAGTGAGTGGGTGAGTGAGTGGGTGGGTGGGTGACTGAGTGAGTGAGTGGGTGAGTGAGTGGGTGAGTGGGTTTGCAGGTGAGCCAACATCCTCACAACCTCACCCATATATGTCTCTCTCTGTGTGTCTCTGTGTCTCTCTCAGTGTCTCTCTCTGTGTCTCTCTCAGTGTCTCTGTGTCTCTCTCAGTGTCTCTCTCTGTCTCTCTCTGTGTGTATCTGTGTCTCTCTCAGTGTCTCTCTCTGTGTCTCTGTGTCTCTCTCAGTGTCTCTCTCTGTGTGTATCTGTGTCTCTCTCTCTCTCTCTGTCTCTGTGTCTCAGTGTCTGTGCTTCTCCCTGTCTCTCTCCCTGTCTCTCCCCCTGTCCCGCTCCCTGTCCCGCTCCCTGCGGGAGAGCTCCCAGTGTCTCTCTCTCAGTCTCTCTCTCTCTCAGTGTCTCTCTGTGTGTCTCTGTGTCTCTCTGTGTGTCTCAGTGTCTGTGCTTCTCCCTGTCTCTCTCCCTGTCTCTCCCCCTGTCCCGCTCCCTGTCCCGCTCCCTGCGGGAGAGCTCCCAGTGTCTCTTTCTCTGTGTCCCTCTGTGTGTCTCAGTGTCTGTGCTTCTCCCTGTCTCTCTCCCTGTCTCTCTCCCTGTCTCTCTCCCTGTCTCTCCCCCTGTCCCGCTCCCTGTCCCGCTCCCTGCGGGAGAGCTCCCAGTGTCTCTTTCTCTGTGTCCCTCTGTGTGTCTCAGTGTCTGTGCTTCTCCCTGTCTCTCTCCCTGTCTCTCTCCCTGTCTCTCTCCCTGTCTCTCCCCCTGTCCCGCTCCCTGTCCCGCTCCCTGCGGGAGAGCTCCCAGTGTCTCTTTCTCTGTGTCCCTCTGTGTGTCTCAGTGTCTGTGCTTCTCCCTGTCTCTCTCCCTGTCTCTCTCCCTGTCTCTCTCCCTGTCTCTCTCCCTGTCTCTCCCCCTGTCCCGCTCCCTGTCCCGCTCCCTGCGGGACAGCTCCCCGCCGCCGCCGCCGCCCCTCTTGCCGAACTCCCCCAGGGTTTGGGTGCGACGCAGGAAATCGTCCACGCGGGAGTCGTAGTCCTACGCAGAGACACATTGTAGAGAGACATTGTAGAGAGACAGAGACACGCACAGAGACACGCACAGAGACACATTGTAGAGACACAGAGACACGCACAGAGACACGCGCAGAGACACGCGCAGAGACACATTGTAGAGACACAGAGACACATTGTAGAGACACATTGTAGAGACACAGAGACACATTGTAGAGACACAGAGACACGCACAGAGACACGCACAGAGACACGCTGTAGAGACACATTGTAGAGACACATTGTAGAGACACAGAGACACGCACAGAGACACATTGTAGAGACACATTGTAGAGACACAGAGACACGCACAGAGACACATTGTAGAGACACATTGTAGAGACACATTGTAGAGACACAGAGACACGCACAGAGACACGCGGAGACACATTGTAGAGACACATTGTAGAGACACATTGTAGAGACACAGAGACACGCACAGAGACACATTGTAGAGACACATTGTAGAGACACAGAGACACATTGTAGAGACACATTGTAGAGACACAGAGACACATTGTAGAGACACATTGTAGAGACACAGAGACACGCACAGAGACACATTGTAGAGACACATTGTAGAGACACATTGTAGAGACACAGAGACACGCACAGAGACACGCGGAGACACATTGTAGAGACACATTGTAGAGACACATTGTAGAGACACAGAGACACGCACAGAGACATCATATAGACACAGAGACACACAGACACACAGAGACACACAGAGACACACAGAGACACACAGACACACAGAGACACAGACACACAGACACAGAGAGAGACACAGAGAGAGACACAGAGAGAGAGACAGAGAGACAGAAGTAATGACAGGGGAGTCAGCCTGCAGTGTGAGTGGACTAGTGGCCACGGGAGGTAATGACAGGGGAGTCAGCCTGCAGTGCGAGTGGACTAGTGGCCACGGGAGGTAATGACAGGGGAGTCAGCCTGCAGTGTGAGTGGACTAGTGGCCACGGGAGGTGATGACAGGGGAGTCAGCCTGCAGTGCGAGTGGACTAGTGGCCACGGGAGGTAATGACAGGGGAGTCAGCCTGCAGTGCGAGTGGACTAGTGGCCACGGGAGGTAATGACAGGGGAGTCAGCCTGCAGTGTGAGTGGACTAGTGGCCACGGGAGGTAATGACAGAGGAGTCAGCCTGCAGTGCGAGTGGACTAGTGGCCACGGGAGGTAATGACAGAGGAGTCAGCCTGCAGTGCGAGTGGACTAGTGGCCACGGGAGGTAATGACAGGGGAGTCAGCCTGCAGTGTGAGTGGACTAGTGGCCACGGGAGGTAGTGACAGGGGAGTCAGCCTGCAGTGCGAGTGGACTAGTGGCCACGGGAGGTAGTGACAGGGGAGTCAGCCTGCAGTGCGAGTGGACTAGTGGCCACGGGAGGTAGTGACAGGGGAGTCAGCCTGCAGTGCGAGTGGACTAGTGGCCACGGGAGGTAATGACAGGGGAGTCAGCCTGCAGTGTGAGTGGACTAGTGGCCACGGGAGGTAATGACAGAGGAGTCAGCCTGCAGTGCGAGTGGACTGGTGGCCACGGGAGGTGATGACAGGGGAGTCAGCCTGCAGTGCGAGTGGACTGGTGGCCACGGGAGGTAATGACAGGGGAGTCAGCCTGCAGTGCGAGTGGACTGGTGGCCACGGGAGGTGATGACAGGGGAGTCAGCCTGCAGTGCGAGTGGACTGGTGGCCACGGGAGGTAATGACAGGGGAGTCAGCCTGCAGTGCGAGTGGACTGGTGGCCACGGGAGGTGATGACAGGGGAGTCAGCCTGCAGTGCGAGTGGACTGGTGGCCACGGGAGGTAATGACAGGGGAGTCAGCCTGCAGTGTGAGTGGACTAGTGGCCACGGGAGGTAATGACAGGGGAGTCAGCCTGCAGTGCGAGTGGACTGGTGGCCACGGGAGGTGATGACAGGGGAGTCAGCCTGCAGTGCGAGTGGACTGGTGGCCACGGGAGGTAATGACAGGGGAGTCAGCCTGCAGTGTGAGTGGACTAGTGGCCACGGGAGGTAATGACAGGGGAGTCAGCCTGCAGTGCGAGTGGACTGGTGGCCACGGGAGGTGATGACAGGGGAGTCAGCCTGCAGTGCGAGTGGACTGGTGGCCACGGGAGGTAATGACAGGGGAGTCAGCCTGCAGTGTGAGTGGACTAGTGGCCACGGGAGGTAATGACAGGGGAGTCAGCCTGCAGTGTGAGTGGACTGGTGGCCACGGGAGGTAATGACAGGGGAGTCAGCCTGCGGTGTGAGTGGACTAGTGGCCACGGGAGGTAGTGACAGGGGAGTCAGCCTGCAGTGCGAGTGGACTGGTGGCCAAGGGAGGTACTGGTTGTGAAGGGACTAGTTAGTAGAAGTAGTTAGTAGTATTTCGATTTAAAGCTTTCGTGACTGCAGGGATTCATCTTCTTGGTTCTTTCGGTAAAGTCATAACGTAGAAGGGAAGTAATAAAATAATAAAACATAATAAAATACAATTCTCACGACGTTTCGGCCACAACGCAAGCAGCCGTCCTCAGGTGAAGAACAGGTCTGTCGGAAAGACAGCCTGGTGGTGCTCGTTCAGACGCTGTCTTTGCGACAGACCTGTTCTTCTGAACACCACCAAGCTTGGCAGCGTATATTTAAGTATATATTTAAGTATATACGCTGACAAGCTTGGTGGTGCTCGTTCAGACGCTGTCTTTGCGACAGACCTGTTCTTCTGAACACCACCAAGCTTGGCAGCGTATATTTAAGTATATATTTAAGTATATACGCTGCCAAGCTTGGTGGTGCTCATTCAGACGCTGTCTTTGCGACAGACCTGTTCTCCTGAACACCACCAAGCTTGGCAGCGTATATTTAAGTATATATTTAAGTAGATACGCTGCCAAGCCTGGTGGTGTTTCATTCAGACGCTGTCTTTCCGACAGACCTGTTTCTTCACCCGAGGACGGCTGCTTGCGTTGTGGCCGAAACGTCGTGAGAATTGTATTATTTTATTATGTTTTATTTTCATTATTTTATTATTTCCCTTCTACGTGACGACTTTACCGAAAGGACCAAGAAGATAGTTTGTAGTAGTGAGTACGAGCCCTAGTCAGTAGGAGTCAGTAGGAGTAGTTAGCAATTAGTAGAGGTGGGACAAAGTCATTGTTATGCAAGTCCAAGTCGAGTCGCAAGTCATCAAATTCATGACTCGAGTCTGACTCGAGTCCAAGTCACATGACTCGAGTCCACATCTCATAGGTGGGACAAAGTCATTGTTATGCAAGTCCAAGTCGAGTCGCAAGTCATCAAATTCATGACTCGAGTCTGACTCGAGTCCAAGTCACATGACTCGAGTCCACATCTCATAGGTGGGACAAAGTCATTGTTATGCAAGTCCAAGTCGCAAGTCATCAAATTCATGACTCGAGTCTGACTCGAGTCCAAGTCACATGACTCGAGTCCACATCTCATAGGTGGGACAAAGTCATTGTTATGCAAGTCCAAGTCGAGTCGCAAGTCATCAAATTCATGACTCGAGTCTGACTCGAGTCCAAGTCACATGACTCGAGTCCACATCTCATAGGTGGGACAAAGTCATTGTTATGCAAGTCCAAGTCGAGTCGCAAGTCATCAAATTCATGACTCGAGTCTGACTCGAGTCCAAGTCACATGACTCGAGTCCACATCTCATAGGTGGGACAAAGTCATTGTTATGCAAGTCCAAGTCGAGTCGCAAGTCATCAAATTCATGACTCGAGTCTGACTCGAGTCCAAGTCACATGACTCGAGTCCACATCTCATAGGTGGGACAAAGTCATTGTTATGCAAGTCCAAGTCGAGTCGCAAGTCATCAAATTCATGACTCGAGTCTGACTCGAGTCCAAGTCACATGACTCGAGTCCACATCTCATAGGTGGGACAAAGTCATTGTTATGCAAGTCCAAGTCGAGTCGCAAGTCATCAAATTCATGACTCGAGTCTGACTCGAGTCCAAGTCACATGACTCGAGTCCACATCTCATAGGTGGGACAAAGTCATTGTTATGCAAGTCCAAGTCGAGTCGCAAGTCATCAAATTCATGACTCGAGTCTGACTCGAGTCCAAGTCACATGACTCGAGTCCACACCTCATAGGTGGGACAAAGTCATTGTTATGCAAGTCCAAGTCGAGTCGCAAGTCATCAAATTCATGACTCGAGTCTGACTCGAGTCCAAGTCACATGACTCGAGTCCACATCTCATAGGTGGGACAAAGTCATTGTTATGCAAGTCCAAGTCGAGTCGCAAGTCATCAAATTCATGACTCGAGTCTGACTCGAGTCCAAGTCACATGACTCGAGTCCACACCTCTGGTAATTAGTACTACAAGTTAGTACTAGTTAGTCCGTAGTGGTGGTGGTGGTGGTGAGGCTGTGTGCGCCTTACCCCTCCGTGCCAGTTGTGAGGGGGTCCAATACTGCGACTGTATTCGCGCATGTAGTCCTTGTACGACTACACACAGACACACACACAGTTACACACAGATAGACACACACAGTTACACAGACACACACACATAGACACACAGTTAGACTCACACACAGACACACACACACATAGACACAGACACACACACAGACACACACACACAGACACACGTACACACAAGCTCACACACACGCACACACACCTACACGCACACCTACACACAGCTAACATACACGTACACACACACACCTACACACACACCTAAACACACGTACACACAAACGTACACACCTACACACACACCTACACACACACCTACACACACCTACACACACACCTACACACACACCTACACACACGTACACACAAGCACACACACACACCTACACACACGTACACACAAACGTACACACATGCACACACACACACCTACACACACGTACACACAAACGTACACACAAGCACACACACACACCTACACACACACCTACACACACACCTACACACACACCTACACACACGTACACACACGTACACACAAGCACACACACACACCTACACACACGTACACACACACGTACACACACACACACCTACACACACACGTACACACACACCTACACACACGCGTACACACACACCTACACACACGTACACACATGCACACACACAAACGTACACACACACACGTACACACACACACCTACACACACACGTACACACACGTACACACATGCACACACACACACCTACACACACACACCTACACACACACCTACACACACGTACACACAAACGTACACACATGCACACATGCACCTACACACACACCTACACACACACCTACACACACGTACACACAAACGTACACACATGCACACACACACACACACGCACACACACACCTACACACACACGTACACACACACACCTACACACACACATGTATGCACACACACTCAGTACTCACCCCACTCAGTAATATCTCCCTTCGAACTCCTCCAAAGCGCCTGACAGGAGACAAAGAGACAATCTTATTGGTACCCCCCCTAGGAAAGATGGCCACCCTCACACCCCCCTAGGTAAGATGGCCACCCTCAACCCCCCTAGGTAAGATGGCCACCCTCACCACCCTAGGTAAGATGGCCACCCTCACCACCCTAAGTAAGATGGCCACCCTCACCCCCCCCCTAGGTAAGATGGCCACCCTCACACCCACCCCCCTAGGTAAGATGGCCACCCTCACCCCCCTAGGTAAGATGGCCACCCTCACCCCCTAGGTAAGATGGCCACCCTCACCCCCCTAAGTAAGATGGCCACCCTCACCCCCTAGGTAAGATGGCCACCCTCACCACCCCCCTAAGTAAGATGGCCACCCTCACCCTCTAGGTAAGATGGCCACCCTCACCACCCCCCTAAGTAAGATGGCCACCCTCACCACCCTAGGTAAGATGGCCACCCTCGCCACCCTAGGTAAGATGGCCACCCTCACCCCACCCCTAGGTAAGATGGCCACCCTCACACCCACCCCCCCTAGGTAAGATGGCCACCCTCACCCCGCTAGGTAAGATGGCCACCCTCAACCCCCTAGGTAAGATGGCCACCCTCAACCCCCTAGGTAAGATGGCCACCCTCACCCCCCTAGGTAAGATGGCCATCCTCACCCCCCTAGGTAAGATGGCCATCCTCACCCCCCTAAGATGGCCACCCTCACCCCCTAGGTAAGATGGCCACCCTCACCACCCCCCTAAGTAAGATGGCCACCCTCACCACCCTAGGTAAGATGGCCACCCTCACCACCCTAGGTAAGATGGCCACCCTCACCCCCCCTAGGTAAGATGGCCACCCTCACCCCCCTAGGTAAGATGGCCACCCTCACCCCCCTAGGTAAGATGGCCACCCTCACCCCCCTAGGTAATATGGCCACCCTCAATCCCCCCTAGGTAAGATGGCCACCCTCACCCCCCTAGGTAAGATGGCCACCCTCACCCCCCCTATGTAAGATGGCCACCCTCACCCCCCCTATGTAAGATGGCCACCCTCACCCCCTATGTAAGATGGCCACCCTCACCCCCCCTATGTAAGATGGCCACCCTCACCCCCCCCTAGGTAAGATGGCCACCCTCACCCCCTAGGTAAGATGGCCACCCTCACCCCCCTCAGTAAGATGGCCACCCTAACCCCCCCTATGTAAGATGGCCACCCTCACCCCCCCTATGTAAGATGGCCACCCTCACCCCCCCCCCCCTAGGTAAGATGGCCACCCTCACCCCCTAGGTAAGATGGCCACCCTCACCCCCTAGGTAAGATGGCCACCTTCAACCCCCTAGGTAAGATGGCCACCCTCACCCCCTAGGTAAGATGGCCACCCTCACCCCCTAGGTAAGATGGCCACCCTCACCCCCCTCGGTAAGATGGCCACCCTCACCCCCCCTATGTAAGATGGCCACCCTCACCCCCCCTATGTAAGATGGCCACCCTCACCCCCCCCCCCTAGGTAAGATGGCCACCCTCACCCCCTAGGTAAGATGGCCACCCTCACCCCCTAGGTAAGATGGCCACCCTCACCCCCTAGGTAAGATGGCCACCCTCACCCCCTAGGTAAGATGGCCACCCTCACCCCCTAGGTAAGATGGCCACCCTCACCCCCTAGGTAAGATGGCCACCCTCACCCCCTAGGTAAGATGGCCACCCTCACCCCCCTAAGTAAGATGGCCACCCTCACCCCCTAGGTAAGATGGCCACCCTCACCACCCCCCTAAGTAAGATGGCCACCCTCACCCTCTAGGTAAGATGGCCACCCTCACCACCCCCCTAAGTAAGATGGCCACCCTCACCACCCTAGGTAAGATGGCCACCCTCGCCACCCTAGGTAAGATGGCCACCCTCACCCCACCCCTAGGTAAGATGGCCACCCTCACACCCACCCCCCCTAGGTAAGATGGCCACCCTCACCCCGCTAGGTAAGATGGCCACCCTCAACCCCCTAGGTAAGATGGCCACCCTCAACCCCCTAGGTAAGATGGCCACCCTCACCCCCCTAGGTAAGATGGCCATCCTCACCCCCCTAAGATGGCCACCCTCACCCCCTAGGTAAGATGGCCACCCTCACCACCCCCCTAAGTAAGATGGCCACCCTCACCACCCTAGGTAAGATGGCCACCCTCACCACCCTAGGTAAGATGGCCACCCTCACCCCCCCTAGGTAAGATGGCCACCCTCACCCCCCTAGGTAAGATGGCCACCCTCACCCCCCTAGGTAAGATGGCCACCCTCACCCCCCTAGGTAATATGGCCACCCTCAATCCCCCCTAGGTAAGATGGCCACCCTCACCCCCCTAGGTAAGATGGCCACCCTCACCCCCCCTATGTAAGATGGCCACCCTCACCCCCCCTATGTAAGATGGCCACCCTCACCCCCTATGTAAGATGGCCACCCTCACCCCCCCTATGTAAGATGGCCACCCTCACCCCCCCCTAGGTAAGATGGCCACCCTCACCCCCTAGGTAAGATGGCCACCCTCACCCCCCTCGGTAAGATGGCCACCCTAACCCCCCCTATGTAAGATGGCCACCCTCACCCCCCCTATGTAAGATGGCCACCCTCACCCCCCCCCCCTAGGTAAGATGGCCACCCTCACCCCCTAGGTAAGATGGCCACCCTCACCCCCTAGGTAAGATGGCCACCTTCAACCCCCTAGGTAAGATGGCCACCCTCACCCCCTAGGTAAGATGGCCACCCTCACCCCCTAGGTAAGATGGCCACCCTCACCCCCTAGGTAAGATGGCCACCCTCACCCCCCCTATGTAATATGGCCACCCTCACCCCCTAGGTAAGATGGCCACCCTCACCCCCCCTAGGTAAGATGGCCACCCTCACCCCCCCTAGGTAAGATGGCCACCCTCACCCCCCCTATGTAAGATGGCCACCCTCACCCCCCCTAGGTAAGATGGCCACCCTCACCCCCCCTATGTAAGATGGCCACCCTCACCCCCCCTAGGTAATATGGCCACCCTCACCCCCCCTAGGTAAGATGGCCACCCTCATGTGTGATTGGGGGAGCAAGTGAAGAGTCTGGCTCAGGGTGCGGTGTGAGGGCCCGACTCACCGCTCCATGTCGCCGTAGCTCATGTAGCTTCCTGTGGGAGACACAGGGTCACTGGTCAGTCCACACAGTGTAGTGTATAATGTAGTAGTGTATAGTGTAGTAGTGTATAGTGTAGTGTATAGTGTAGTGTATAGTGTAGTGTGTAGTGTAGTGTATAGTGTAGTAGTGTATAGTGTAGTAGTGTATAGTGTAGTGTATAGTGTAGTGTATAGTGTATAGTGTAGTGTATAGTGTAGTAGTGTATAGTGTAGTGTGTAGTAGTGTATAGTGTGTAGTGTAGTGTATAGTAGTATATAGTGTAGTGTGTAGTGTAGTAGTGTAGTGTATAGTGTGTAGTGTATAGTGTAGTATGTAGTGTATAGTAGTGTATAGTGTGTAGTGTATAGTGTAGTATGTAGTGTATAGTAGTGTATAGTGTAGTGTAGTATGTAGTGTATAGTGTAGTGTAGAGTGTAGTATGTAGTGTATAGTAGTGTATAGTGTAGTGTATAGTGTAGTGTATAGTGTAGTATGTAGTGTATAGTAGTGTATAGTGTAGTGTAGAGTGTAGTGTATAATGTAGTGTATAGTAGTGTAGTAAGTAGTGTATAGTATGTAGACTATCACCGTGTCTGGCTACATATTCGAGTCGTTGTCGTTTGCGACTTGGGAGGTCGTCAGCCTCATCCTCATAGACACGCCGCCTATGAGGGCAGACACACACCACGTGACACACACACACCACGTGACACACACACACACCACGTGACACACACACACACCACGTGACACACACACACACCACGTGACACACACACACCACGTGACACACACACACACACCACGTGACACACACACCACGTGACACACACACACCACGTGACACACACACACACCACGTGACACACAGTCACATACACCACGTGACACACACACCACGTGACACACACACCACGTGACACACACACACCACGTGACACACACACCACGTGACACACACACCACGTGACACACACACACCACGTGACACACACAGTCACATACACCACGTGACACACACACCACGTGACACACACACACCACGTGACACACAGTCACATACACCACGTGACACACACACCACGTGACACACACACACCACGTGACACACACACACCACGTGACACACACACACCACGTGACACACACACCACGTGACACACACACCACGTGACACACACACACACCACGTGACACACACAGTCACATACACCACGTGACACACACACCACGTTACACACACACACACCACGTGACACACACACCACGTGACACACACACCACGTGACACACACACCACGTGACACACACACCACGTGACACACACACACCACGTGACACACACAGTCACATACACCACGTGACACACACACCACGTGACACACACACCACGTGACACACACAGTCACATACACCACGTGACACACACACACCACGTGACACACACACACCACGTGACACACACACCACGTGACACACACACACCACGTGACACACACACACCACGTGACACACACACCACGTGACACACACACCACGTGACACACACACACCACGTGACACACACACACCACGTGACACACACACACCACGTGACACACACAGTGACATACACACACCACGTGACACACACAGTGACACACACACACCACGTGACACAGTGACACACACAGTGACACACACACACCACGTGACACACACCACATGACACACACACACACACCACGTGACACACACGTCACACACACCCACAGACCCACACACACGCAGACACACACCACATACACTACACACCACACAATACACCACGCCCCCTGTAACGTACCATACCATCTCATCTGTACCATCTCATCTGAACCATCTCATCTGAACCATCTCATCTGAACCATCTCATCTGAACCATCTCATCTGAACCATCTCATCTGAACCATCTCATCTGAACCATCTCATCAGAACCATCTCATCTGAACCATCTCATCTGAACCATCTCATCTGAACCATCTCATCTGAACCATCTCATCAGAACCATCTCATCTGAACCATCTCATCTGAACCATCTCATCTGAACCATCTCATCTGAACCATCTCATCTGTACCATCTCATCTGAACCATCTCATCTGAACCATCTCATCTGAACCATCTCATCTGAACCATCTCATCTGAACCATCTCATCTGTACCATCTCATCTGAACCATCTCATCTGAACCATCTCATCTGTACCATCTCATCTGAACCATCTCATCTGAACCATCTCATCTGTAACATCTCATCTGAACCATCTCATCTGAACCATCTCATCTGAACCATCTCATCTGAACCATCTCATCTGTAACATCTCATCTGAACCATCTGATCTGAACCATCTCATCTGAACCATCTCATCTGAACCATCTCATCTGTAACATCTCATCTGAACCATCTCATCTGAACCATCTCATCTGAACCATCTCATCTGAACCATCTCATCTGAACCATCTCATCTGAACCATCTCATCTGTACCATCTCATCTGAACCATCTCATCTGTACCATCTCATCTGAACCATCTCATCTGTAACATCTCATCTGAACCATCTCATCTGTACCATCTCATCTGAACCATCTCATCTGTACCATCTCATCTGAACCATCTCATCTGTACCATCTCATCTGAACCATCTCATCTGAACCATCTCATCTGAACCATCTCATCTGTACCATCTCATCTGAACCATCTCATCTGAACCATCTCATCTGTACCATCTCATCTGAACCATCTCATCTGAACCATCTCATCTGTACCATCTCATCTGTACCATCTCATCTGAACCATCTCATCTGAACCATCTCATCTGAACCATCTCATCTGAACCATCTCATCTGTACCATCTCATCTGAACCATCTCATCTGAACCATCTCATCTGAACCATCTCATCTGAACCATCTCATCTGAACCATCTCATCTGTACCATCTCATCTGTACCATCTCATCTGTACCATCTCATCTGAACCATCTCATCTGAACCATCTCATCTGAACCATCTCATCTGAACCATCTCATCTGAACCATCTCATCTGAACCATCTCATCTGAACCATCTCATCTGTACCATCTCATCTGAACCATCTCATCTGAACCATCTCATCTGTACCATCTCATCTGAACCATCTCATCTGAACCATCTCATCTGAACCATCTCATCTGTACCATCTCATCTGTACCATCTCATCTGAACCATCTCATCTGAACCATCTCATCTGAACCATCTCATCTGAACCATCTCATCTGAACCATCTCATCTGAACCATCTCATCTGTAACATCTCATCTGAACCATCTCATCTGTACCATCTCATCTGTACCATCTCATCTGTAACATCTCATCTGAACCATCTCATCTGAACCATCTCATCTGAACCATCTCATCTGAACCATCTCATCTGAACCATCTCATCTGAACCATCTCATCTGAACCATCTCATCTGAACCATCTCATCTGAACCATCTCATCTGAACCATCTCATCTGAACCATCTCATCTGAACCATCTCATCTGTACCATCTCATCTGAACCATCTCATCTGAACCATCTCATCTGAACCATCTCATCTGAACCATCTCATCTGAACCATCTCATCTGAACCATCTCATCTGTACCATCTCATCTGAACCATCTCATCTGAACCATCTCATCTGAACCATCTCATCTGAACCATCTCATCTGAACCATCTCATCTGTACCATCTCATCTGAACCATCTCATCTGAACCATCTCATCTGTACCATCTCATCTGAACCATCTCATCTGAACCATCTCATCTGTAACATCTCATCTGAACCATCTCATCTGTACCATCTCATCTGAACCATCTCATCTGAACCATCTCATCTGAACCATCTCATCTGTAACATCTCATCTAAACCATCTGATCTGAACCATCTCATCTGAACCATCTCATCTGAACCATCTCATCTGTAACATCTCATCTGAACCATCTCATCTGAACCATCTCATCTGAACCATCTCATCTGAACCATCTCATCTGAACCATCTCATCTGAACCATCTCATCTGTACCATCTCATCTGTACCATCTCATCTGAACCATCTCATCTGAACCATCTCATCTGAACCATCTCATCTGAACCATCTCATCTGAACCATCTCATCTGTAACATCTCATCTGAACCATCTCATCTGTACCATCTCATCTGTACCATCTCATCTGTAACATCTCATCTGAACCATCTCATCTGAACCATCTCATCTGAACCATCTCATCTGAACCATCTCATCTGAACCATCTCATCTGAACCATCTCATCTGAACCATCTCATCTGAACCATCTCATCTGAACCATCTCATCTGAACCATCTCATCTGAACCATCTCATCTGTACCATCTCATCTGAACCATCTCATCTGAACCATCTCATCTGAACCATCTCATCTGAACCATCTCATCTGAACCATCTCATCTGAACCATCTCATCTGTACCATCTCATCTGAACCATCTCATCTGAACCATCTCATCTGAACCATCTCATCTGAACCATCTCATCTGAACCATCTCATCTGAACCATCTCATCTGAACCATCTCATCTGAACCATCTCATCTGTACCATCTCATCTGAACCATCTCATCTGAACCATCTCATCTGAACCATCTCATCTGAACCATCTCATCTGAACCATCTCATCTGAACCATCTCATCTGAACCATCTCATCTGTAGAGTATCATCTGTACCATCTCATCTGAACCATCTCATCTGTAGAGTATCATCTGAACCATCTCATCTGTAGAGTATCATCTGTACCATCTCATCTGAACCATCTCATCTGTAGAGTATCATCTGAACCATCTCATCTGTAGAGTATCATCTGTACCATCTCATCTGTACCATCTCATCTGTAGAGTATCATCTGAACCATCTCATCTGAACCATCTCATCTGAACCATCTCATCTGAACCATCTCATCTGTAGAGTATCATCTGAACCATCTCATCTGTAGAGTATCATCTGTACCATCTCATCTGAACCATCTCATCTGTAGAGTATCATCTGAACCATCTCATCTGTAGAGTATCATCTGTACCATCTCATCTGTACCATCTCATCTGTAGAGTATCATCTGAACCATCTCATCTGAACCATCTCATCTGAACCATCTCATCTGAACCATCTCATCTGTAACATCTCATCTGAACCATCTCATCTGAACCATCTCATCTGAACCATCTCATCTGTAGAGTATCATCTGAACCATCTCATCTGAACCATCTCATCTGAACCATCTCATCTGAACCATCTCATCTGTAACATCTCATCTGAACCATCTCATCTGAACCATCTCATCTGAACCATCTCATCTGAACCATCTCATCTGTAGAGTATCATCTGTAAAAGGGTGACGGGGGGGGGGGGGGGTGACGGGGGGGGGGGGTGACGGGGGGGGGGTGACGGGGGGGGGGGGGGGGTGATGGGGGTGACGTGAAGTGTGACAAGTCCCGTGCACGAAAAATACGAAGCAAAAGCAAACATCCCACCACCATCATCATCACCATCATCACCATCACCACCAACACCATCATCACCATCACCACCAACACCATCATCACCATCACCCCCTCCCTCCCTCCTCGTAAGGCAACGTAATTCAGAGCGTGTGGTGGGGGAGAGGGAGGGGAGGGAGGGGAGGGAGGAGAGGGAGGAGAGGGAGGGGAGGGAGGAGAGGGAGGGGAGGGAGGAGAGGGAGGGGAGGGAGGGGAAGGTGGAAGGAGGAGAGGGAGGGAGGGGAGGAGGAGGAGAGGGAGGAGAGGGAGGGGAGGGAGGGGAGGGAGGAGAGGGAGGGGAGGGAGGGGAAGGTGGAAGGAGGAGAGGGAGGGGAGGGAGGAGAGGGAGGAGAGGGAGGGGAGGGAGGAGAGGGAGGGGGAGGGAGGAGAGGGAGGGGAGGGAGGGGAGGGGAGGGAGGAGAGGGGGGGGAGGGAGGGGAAGGTGGAGAGGAGAGGAGGGGAGGGAGGGAGGAGAGGGAGGAGAGGGAGGGGAGGGAGGGGAGGGAGGGGAGGGAGGAGAGGGGGGGGAGGGAGGGGAAGGTGGAGGGAGGAGAGGGAGGAGAGGCAGGGGAGGGGAGGGAGGGGAGGGAGGGGAGGGAGGGGAGGGAGGGGAGGGAGGAGAGGGAGGAGAGGGAGGAAAGGAGGGGGGAGGGAGGGGAGGGAGGGGAGAGAGGGAGGGGAGGGAGGGGAGGGAGGGGGGGAGGAGAGGGGGGAGGGGAGGGAGGGGAGGAGAGGGAGGAGAGGGAGGGGGGAGAGGGGTGGGAGGGGAGGGAGAGGAGGGAGGGGAGGGAGGAGAGGGAGGGGAGGGAGGGGAGGGAGGAGAGGGAGGGGAGAGGAGGGGAGTGGAGGGAGGAGAGGGAGGAGAGGGAGGGGGGGAGGGGAGGGAGGGGAGGGAGGGGAGGGAGGAGAAGGGGGGGGGGGAGGAGAGGGAGGGGGGGAGGGGAGGGAGGGAGGAGGGGAGGGGGGGTGGGGAGGGAGGAGAGGGAGGAGAGGGAGGGGAGGAAGTGGAGGAGAGGGAGGGGGGGAGGGGAGGGAGGGGAGGGAGGGGAGGGAGGAGAAGGGGGGGGAAGAGAGGGAGGGAGGGGAGGGAGGGAGAGGGAGGGGATTGAGGGAGTGGAGGGAGTGTGCTTTGGTACAAGTGCTGTCAGGGACGGGGGTGGTGGTGGTGTTGGTGGTGGTGGCTTCACATAACCTCTCGCTGTCCAGACCCCATCGACTCCCCGTGTCTCTCTCAGGACACGGAGAGAGACAGAGACCGACAGAATCCTCTTGGCGAGGAGGTCAAAAGTCCAAAGACGATCGCATCAAGTTGAAAACTGCCTTCGTTATCGTCCGATCAAACCACTTTCGTTCGTTGTGCCCGCATACTCTCACACTGCTCCATCGACGCCCCGCGAGTCTCTCTCAGGACGCGGCGAGAGAAAGAAACGAATCCTTCGCGAGGTGGGTAAAGTCCGAAAAACGGTCTTCCCCAAGTTGAAACGGATGCTTTGTATCGTCCGATAATCACTTTGGGTTCGCTCGTTCGCATCGTCCAATTCCATCGAGTCACCCAATACGCGGAGAGAGAGAGAACCTTGCGAGAGAGGTGGAACGTGGTGGTGGTGGTGGCGGTGGTGTGGTGGGTGGTGGCGTTTGTGTTGGTGTGGTGGTGGTGGTGTTGGTGGTGTGGGGGTGGTGGTGGTGGTGTGTGGCGTTGACGTTTGTGTTGGTCTGGTGGTGTGGTGTGGTGGTGGTGGCGGTGGTGTGGTGGTGGTGGCGGAGGTGGTGTTGGTGTGGTGTGTGGTGGTGGTGGTGAGTGGTGTGTGTGGTGGCTGTGTGGTGGCTGGTGGTGGTGGTGGTGTCGGTGGTGGTGGTTTGGTGGTCTGGTGGTGTGTGGTGGTGGTGGCGGTGGTGTGGTGGTGGTGGCGGTGGTGGAGGTGGTGATGGTGGTGGTGTGGTGGTGTGGTGGAGGTGGTGATGGTGGTAGTGGTGGTGGTGGTGGCATTGACGTTTGTATTGGTCTGGTGGTGCTGGTGGCGGTGGTTGTAGGTTGGTGGCATTGGCGTGGTGGTTTTGTGGCGATGTTGTTGTGCTGCTGTTGTGGTGGTGGCGGCGGTGGTTGTTGGTGGAGTTAGCGTCCCCCTCTCTCTCGCCTCTCTCGCGCTCACCTCCCCGGCTCTCCCCTCGGCTCTCTTCTCTCCGTCAGCAAATCCAAAAAACAGCGTCCACTTTGCCTTGTTGAGCGGCGTCCACTTTGCCCGCTTTCAACCTTCACCCGCCTCAAGGAAACCTCCCAACGTCCTCCATCCCCTCCCTCCGTTCCTCCCTCCTCGCGTTGACAAAAAAGTAAACACCCGCCACTGCATCACCACCGCCGCCCACCACCACCGTCACCCTACTCAACATCCTCCGCACAGACCGCTCTATAACTTACCACCCGCCCGTCACAGCCTTGTTGAGGCCTACACAAGGCCACGTTGAGGCCTGCTCAAGGCCTACTGGCCAAGGTCTCCTCCCCCCCCCCCCCCGCCTGCCCCACCCCCAACACCTATCCAAGGCATAGTCCAGGCCTACCCAAGGCCAAAGGTAAGGCCTGTTCAAGGCGTACAGGCTAGGCCTATTCAAGGCCTAGATTAGGCCTGTTCAAGACGTACAGTCTAGGCCTATTCAAGGCCTAGATTAGGCCTGTTCAAGGCGTACAGTCGAGGCTTACCCAAGTCCTGGTGCAGGCATATATCCAAGGCCTAGTTGAGGCCTACCCAAGGCCTAGTTGAGGCCTGCCTAAGGCCTAATCGAGGCCTGCTAGAAGTACGAGTCCAAGCCTATCCACCGCATAGTTGAGACCTACCAGAAGTCCACGTCCAGGCCTACGCAAGGCCTAGTTGAGGCCTACCTAAGGCCTAATCGAGGCCTGCTAGAAGTACAAGTCCAGGCCTATCCAACGCATAGTTGAGACCTACCAGAAGTCCACGTCCAGGCCTACGCAAGGCCTAGTTGAGGCCTACCCAAGGCCTATCTCGAGACCTACAAGAAGTCCACGTCCAGGCCTACGCAAGGCCTAGTTGAGGCCTACCTAAGGCCTAATCGAGGCCTACTAGAAGTACGAGTCCAGGCCTATCCAACGCATAGTTGAGACCTACCAAAAGTCCACGTCGAGGCCTACGCAAGGCCTAGTTGAGGCCTACCTAAGGCCTAATCGAGGCCTGCTAGAAGTACGAGTCCAGGACTATCCAACGCATAGTTGAGACCTACCTAAAGTCCACGTCCAGGCCTACGCAAGGCCTAGTTGAGGCCTACCCAAAGCCTATTCCAGGCCTAGCAGAAGTCCGAGTCCCAGGCCAACACAAGGCATAGTTGAGGCCTATTCAAGGCATAGTTGAGAGTCCGGGTCCAGGCCTACACAAGGCCTAGACCAGGCTTACACCAGGCCTAGTTGAGGCCTACCAAAGGCCTAGTTGAGGCCTACCAAAGGCCTAGTTGAGGCCTACCAAAAGTCCGCGTCCAGGCCGACGCAAAGCCTAGTTCAGGCCTACGCAAAGCCTAGTTGAGGCCTATTCAAGGCCTAGTTGAGGCCTACTTAGAAGTCCGTGTCCAGGCCTACGCAAAGCCTAGTCCAGGCTTACACAAGGCCTAGTTGAGGCCTATTCAAGGCCTAGTCGAGGCCTACCAAAAGTCCGAGTCCAGGCCTACACAAGGCCTAGTCGAGGCCGACGCAAGGCCTAGCGCCGAGGCCTACCCTAGGCATTGACGGAGGGAGCGGTTAGGGCGTAGGGGGCGTTCTCACGACGGAGGCCGTGCCAATTCTCTCGTTGGCGCTAGGCCCGAAGCCTGAGGGCTTGCGGCAAGTGCCTCAAGATCAAGACGCATGGAGAGAGAGCGAGGAGAGCGGGAGCGAGAGATGGTGGAGTGCCGCTCGACTACCAACATCGTTGTGGTGGGTGGCAAAGGGGTCAAGGGGGGTGCTGCTACCGGACACAACGAATAATGGGGGGGGGGGGGGGGGGGGA
>NW_027621565.1:0-35385 GCF_964198595.1 Lampetra fluviatilis | reverse complement strand
CCAAAAAGTATGAACACTTTTAACATTGCAACATATTGAAACACCCCCACCCTATGTACCCCACTTGGTATGCCCCACTACCTACACCCGTGCCTTAGTGACGGATCAAACCAAGTGGCGGGTGGGGAGGGGGGGGGAAGGTAGGAAAACAACACTTTTAACATTGCAACATATTGAAACACCCCTCCCATGTACCCCACTTGGTACGTTCCACCCTCTGTACCTGTGCATTAGTGACGGATCAGTCCAAATACAACATAGGGGGAGGGGGGATGGTGGGAAAACAAAACTTTTAACATTGCAACATATTGAAACACCCCTTCCATGTACCCCACTTGGTACGTTCCACCCTCTGTACCTGTGCATTAGTGACGGATCAGTCCAAATACAACATAGGGGGAGGGGGGGAAGGTGGGAAAACAACACTTTTAACATTGCAAAATATTAAAACACCCCTCCCCTATCTACCCCACTTGGTACATCCCAAATCCACAGCAAGAAAATTTGAAAAAAAAAACTTTTAACATTGCAACATTGAAACACCCCCAGCCACCCCCATGTACCCCACTTGGTATGCCCCACTACCTCCACCCGCGCCTTAGTGATGGATCAGTCCAAATACATCATGTGGGGAGGGGAGGTGGGAAAACAACACTTTTAACCTTAATTTTGGAGCTTTCGTGACTGCAGGAATTATTATTTGGTTCTTTCGGTAAAGTCACGTCTAAAGATAAAATAATAAATTAAATAATAGCATATTACGACGTTTCGATTGCAACACAAGCAATCATCATCAGGCATAAAAATAGCAACACACATCTAACTAGAAAACTATAGATATATATATGTCTGTCTATAGTTTTCTAGTTAGATTTTTGTTGCTATTTAACATTGCAACATTGAAACACCCCCCCCCCCACCCCTATGTACCCCACTTGGTATGCCCCACCACCTACACCCGCGCCTTAGTGACGGAGCAAACCAAGCGGCAGATGGGGAGGAGGGGGGAAGGTGGGAAAACAAAACTTTTAACATTGCAACATATTGAAACACCCCCCTCCTATCTACCCCACTTGGTACATCCCAAATCCACAGCAAGAAAATTTGAAAAAAAACTTTTAACATTGCAACATTGAAACACCCCCCCCCCACCCCCATGGACCCCACTTGGTATGCCCCACCACCTACACCCGCGCCTTAGGGACGGAGCAAACCAAGTGCCGGGTGGGGAGGAGGGGGGATGGTGGGAAAACAAAACGTTTAACATTGCAACATTGAAACACCCCCCCCCACCCCTATGTACCCCACTTGGTATGCCCCACTACCTCCACCCGCGCCTTAGTGACGGATCAAACCAAGCGGCAGATGGGGGTGCTGAGCGAGGCTGTGGTGCAGGGCGCCAACTCCATCGCCCAGCAAGCCGTGCAGGGCGCACAGAGCGTGGCCACGGCCGCCAACGCCACGGTGAGGTCACCAGAGGTCACCACAGAGGTCACAAAGGTCACCGCAGAGGTCACAGAGGTCACCAGAAGTCACCACAGAGGTCACTGCAGAGGTCATTGCAGAGGTCACCACAGAGGTCACCACAGAGGTCACAAAGGTCACCACAGAGGTCACCAGAAGGCACCAAAGGTCACCACAGTCACCACAGATGTCACCGCAGAGGTCACCGCAGAGGTCATAACAGAGGTCATCACAGAGGTCAGAAGCCACTACCTAGCTAGAGACCCACAGAGATACACAGAGACACATAGACACACATACACCCACAGAGATACACAGAGACACATAGACACACAGACACCCACAGAGATACACAGAGACACATAGAGATACACAGACACCCACAGAGATACACAGACACCCACAGAGATACACAGAGACCCATAGAGATACACAGAGACCCATAGAGATACACAGAGACCCATAGAGACACACAGAGACCCATAGAGATACACAGAGACCCATAGAGACACACAGAGACCCATAGAGACACACAGAGACCCATAGAGATACACAGAGACCCATAGAGACACACAGAGACCCATATAGATACACAGAGACCCATAGAGACACACAGAGACCCATAGAGACACACAGAGACCCATAGAGATACACAGAGACCCATAGAGATACACAGAGACCCATAGAGATACACAGAGACCCATAGAGACACACAGAGACCCATAGAGACACACAGAGACCCATAGAGATACACAGAGACCCATAGAGATACACAGAGACCCATAGAGACACAGAGACCCATAGAGATACACAGAGACCCATAGAGATACACAGAGACCCATAGAGATACACAGAGACCCATAGAGATACACAGAGACCCATAGAGACACACAGAGACCCATAGAGACACACAGAGACCCATAGAGACACAGAGACCCATAGAGATACACAGAGACCCATAGAGACACACAGAGACCCATAGAGACACACAGAGACCCATAGAGATACACAGAGACCCATAGAGATACACAGAGACCCATAGAGACACAGAGACCCATAGAGACACACAGATACACACAGAGACCCATAGAGACACACAGAGACCCATAGAGATACACAGAGACCCACAGAGATACACAGAGACACATAGAGATACACAGAGACACACAGAGACCCATAGAGACACACAGAGACCCATAGAGATACACAGAGACCCACAGAGATACACAGAGACACATAGAGATACACAGAGACACATAGAGATACACAGAGACCCATAGAGACCCACAGAGACACACATAGAGATACACAGAGACACACAGAGACCCATAGAGACACACAGAGACCCATAGAGACGTCACGTCCGTGTCTTCGCAGGTGAAGAAGTGACGTCACCACCGCCTCCTCCACGTGACGTCACCACCGCCCCGCCCCCGCGATGACGTCACCCACCCTGTGTGTGTGTACTGTGTGTGTAGTGTACTGTGTGTGTACTGTGTGTGTACTGTGTGTGTAGTGTGTGTAGTGTGTGTGTGTAGTGTGTGTGTGTAGTGTGTGTAGTGTGTGTGTGTAGTGTGTGTAGTGTGTGTAGTGTGTGTGTGTAGTGTGTGTGTAGTGTGTGTGTAGTGTGTGTACTGTGTGTGTACTGTGTGTGTGTGTAGTGTGTGTGTGTAGTGTGTGTGTGTAGTGTGTGTGTAGTGTGTGTGTGTGTAGTGTGTGTAGTGTGTGTGTGTAGTGTGTGTGTAGTGTGTGTGTAGTGTGTGTGTGTGTGTAGTGTGTGTATGTACTGTGTGTGTACTGTGTGTGTAGTGTGTGTACTGTGTGTGTACTGTGTGTGTGTGTAGTGTGTGTGTGTAGTGTGTGTGTGTAGTGTGTGTGTAGTGTACTGTGTGTGTAGTGTGTGTGTAGTGTGTGTAGTGTGTGTACTGTGTGTGTAGTGTGTGTGTAGTGTGTGTGTGTGTACTGTGTGTGTAGTGTGTGTGTAGTGTGTGTGTGTAGTGTGTGTGTGTGTGTAGTGTGTGTAGTGTGTGTACTGTGTGTGTAGTGTGTGTGTGTGTAGTGTGTGTGTGTAGTGTGTGTGTGTAGTGTGTGTACTGTGTGTGTAGTGTGTGTGTGTGTAGTGTGTGTGTGTAGTGTGTGTACTGTGTGTGTAGTGTGTGTGTAGTGTGTGTAGTGTGTGTGTGTAGTGTGTGTGTAGTGTGTGTGTGTGTAGTGTGTGTGTGTAGTGTGTGTGTGTAGTGTGTGTAGTGTGTGTACTGTGTGTACTGTGTGTGTAGTGTGTGTACTGTGTGTGTGTAGTGTGTGTGTAGTGTGTGTGTAGTGTGTGTGTAGTGTGTGTGTGTAGTGTGTGTGTAGTGTGTGTGTAGTGTGTGTGTAGTGTGTGTGTAGTGTGTGTGTGTAGTGTGTGTGTAGTGTGTGTGTAGTGTGTGTGTAGTGTGTGTGTAGTGTGTGTGTGTACTGTGTGTGTGTGTAGTGTGTGTGTAGTGTGTGTGTAGTGTGTGTGTGTGTAGTGTGTGTGTGTAGTGTGTGTGTAGTGTGTGTGTAGTGTGTGTGTAGTGTGTGTGTAGTGTGTGTGTAGTGTGTGTGTGTACTGTGTGTGTGTAGTGTGTGTGTAGTGTGTGTACTGTGTGTGTAGTGTGTGTGTAGTGTGTGTGTGTAGTGTGTGTGTGTAGTGTGTGTGTGTAGTGTGTGTGTAGTGTGTGTGTAGTGTGTGTGTAGTGTGTGTGTAGTGTGTGTGTGTGTAGTGTGTGTGTGTAGTGTGTGTGTAGTGTGTGTGTAGTGTGTGTGTGTAGTGTGTGTGTGTAGTGTGTGTGTGTAGTGTGTGTGTAGTGTGTGTGTAGTGTGTGTGTAGTGTGTGTGTGTGTAGTGTGTGTACTGTGTGTGTAGTGTGTGTGTAGTGTGTGTGTGTAGTGTGTGTGTGTGTAGTGTGTGTACTGTGTGTGTGTGTACTGTGTGTGTGTAGTGTGTAGTGTGTGTGTGTGTGTACTGTGTGTGTGTGTAGTGTGTGTGTGTGTAGTGTGTGTACTGTGTGTGTGTGTACTGTGTGTGTGTAGTGTGTGTGTGTAGTGTGTGTGTAGTGTGTGTGTGTAGTGTGTGTGTAGTGTGTGTGTAGTGTGTGTGTGTAGTGTGTGTGTGTAATGTGTGTGTAGTGTGTGTGTAGTGTGTGTGTAGTGTGTGTGTGTAGTGTGTGTGTGTAATGTGTGTGTAGTGTGTGTGTAGTGTGTGTGTAGTGTGTGTGTGTAGTGTGTGTGTAGTGTGTGTGTAGTGTGTGTGTACTGTATGTGTGTAGTGTGTGTGTAGTGTGTGTAGTGTGTGTGTAGTGTGTGTGTGTAGTGTGTGTGTAGTGTGTGTGTAGTGTGTGTGTACTGTGTGTGTACTGTGTGTGTGTGTAGTGTGTGTGTGTAGTGTGTGTGTGTACTGTGTGTGTGTAGTGTGTGTGTGTAGTGTGTGTGTAGTGTGTGTGTGTAGTGTGTGTGTAGTGTGTGTGTAGTGTGTGTGTGTAGTGTGTGTGTGTAATGTGTGTGTAGTGTGTGTGTAGTGTGTGTGTAGTGTGTGTGTGTAGTGTGTGTGTAGTGTGTGTGTAGTGTGTGTGTAGTGTGTGTGTAGTGTGTGTGTGTAGTGTGTGTGTAGTGTGTGTGTAGTGTGTGTGTAGTGTGTGTGTGTAGTGTGTGTGTAGTGTGTGTGTACTATGTGTGTACTGTGTGTGTGTACTGTGTGTGTAATGTGTGTGTAGTGTGTGTGTAGTGTGTGTGTAGTGTGTGTGTGTAGTGTGTGTGTAGTGTGTGTGTAGTGTGTGTGTACTGTATGTGTGTAGTGTGTGTGTAGTGTGTGTACTGTGTGTGTAGTGTGTGTAGTGTGTGTAGTGTGTGTGTAGTGTGTGTACGTGTGTGTGTGTAGTGTGTGTGTGTAGTGTGTGTGTGTAGTGTGTGTGTGTGTACTGTGTGTGTACTGTGTGTGTGTGTAGTGTGTGTGTGTAGTGTGTGTGTGTGTGTGTGTAGTGTGTGTGTGTAGTGTGTGTACTGTGTGTGTGTGTAGTGTGTGTGTGTAGTGTGTGTGTGTGTAGTGTGTGTGTGTGTGTGTAGTGTGTGTGTAGTGTGTGTAGTGTGTGTGTGTGTAGTGTGTGTACTGTGTGTGTACTGTGTGTGTGTAGTGTGTGTGTGTGTAGTGTGTGTGTGTACTGTGTGTGTACTGTGTGTGTGTGTCTGTGTGTGTGTGTAGTGTGTGTGTGTAGTGTGTGTGTGTAGTGTGTGTGTGTGTAGTGTGTGTACTGTGTGTGTACTGTGTGTGTGTAGTGTGTGTGTGTGTAGTGTGTGTGTGTACTGTGTGTGTACTGTGTGTGTGTGTGTAGTGTGTGTGTGTGTGTAGTGTGTGTACTGTGTGTGTACTGTGTGTGTGTAGTGTGTGTGTGTGTAGTGTGTGTGTGTACTGTGTGTGTACTGTGTGTGTGTGTGTAGTGTGTGTGTGTGTGTAGTGTGTGTACTGTGTGTGCACTGTGTGTGTGTAGTGTGTGTAGTGTGTGTGTGTACTGTGTGTGTACTGTGTGTGTAGTGTGTGTGTGTAGTGTGTGTAGTGTGTGTAGTGTGTGTGTGTACTGTGTGTGTGTGTGTACTGTGTGTGTGTACTGTGTGTGTGTACTGTGTGTGTACTGTGTGTGTGTACTGTGTGTGTACTGTGTGTGTGTGTAGTGTGTGTAGTGTGTGTGTGTACTGTGTGTGTACTGTGTGTGTAGTGTGTGTGTGTAGTGTGTACTGTGTGTGTGTATACTGTGTGTGTACTGTGTGTGTAGTGTGTGTGTGTAGTGTGTGTGTACTGTGTGTGCACTGTGTGTGTGTAGTGTGTGTGTGTGTACTGTGTGTGTGTACTGTGTGTGTGTGTACTGTGTGTGTAGTGTGTGTGTGTACTGTGTGTGTGTACTGTGTGTGTGTACTGTGTGTGTACTGTGTGTGTAGTGTGTGTGTGTAGTGTGTGTGTAGTGTGTGTGTGTACTGTGTGTGTGTGTACTGTGTGTGTAGTGTGTGTGTGTAGTGTGTGTAGTGTGTGTGTGTACTGTGTGTGTACTGTGTGTGTAGTGTGTGTGTGTACTGTGTGTGTAGTGTGTGTGTGTGTGTAGTGTGTGTACTGTGTGTGTGTAGTGTGTGTAGTGTGTGTGTGTACTGTGTGTGTACTGTGTGTGTAGTGTGTGTGTGTACTGTGTGTGTACTGTGTGTGTGTGTGTAGTGTGTGTACTGTGTGTGTGTAGTGTGTGTAGTGTGTGTGTGTACTGTGTGTGTGTGTGTGTACTGTATGTGTGTGTGTGTGTACTGTATGTGTGTGTGTGTGTACTGTGTGTGTGTGTACTGTATGTGTGTACTGTATGTGTGTACTGTGTGAGTGTACTGAGTGTACTGTATGTGTTTACTGTATTGTGTACTGTATGTACTGAATGTGTGCACTGTGTGAGTGTGTACTGTATGAGTGTACTGTATGTGTGTACTGTGTGAGTGTGTACTGTATGTGTGTACTGTATGTGTGTACTGTATGAGTGTACTGTATGTGTGTACTGTGTGAGTGTGTACTGTATGTGTGTACTGTATGTGTGTACTGTGTGTGTGTGTGTACTGTATGTGTGTACTGTATGTGTGTACTGTATGAGTGTACTGTATGTGTGTACTGTGTGAGTGTGTACTGTATGAGTGTACTGTATGTGTGTACTGTGTGAGTGTACTGTGTGTGTGTACTGTATGTACTGTATGTGTGCACTGTGTGAGTGGTTCAATAAAGGAAGTGTGACTGCCTGCAAGGTGCCTGTCCAGAATTATTGGTGCAGCATGTCGTGGCGTGGGGGACTCACTCACGCAGTCACTCATACACTCACTCACTCATACACTCACCCACTCATACACTCACTCACTCACTCATACACTCACTCACTCACTCATACACTCACTCACTCACTCATACACTCACTCACTCACTCATACACTCACTCACTCATACACTCACTCACTCACTCATACACTCACTCACTCATACACTCACTCATACACTCACTCACTCATACACTCACTCACTCACTCACACACTCACTCACTCATACACTCACCCACTCATACACTCACTCACTCACTCATACACTCACTCACTCACTCATACACTCACTCACTCACTCATACACTCACTCACTCACTCATACACTCACTCACTCACTCATACACTCACTCACTCATACACTCACTCACTCATACACTCACTCACTCACTCACACACTCATACACTCACTCACTCATACACTCACTCATACACTCACTCATACACTCACTCATACACTCACTCACACACTCATCCACTCACTCACTCACTCATACACTCACCCACTCATACACTCACTCATACACTCACTCACTCACTCATACACTCACCCACTCATACACTCACTCACTCACTCATACACTCACCCACTCATACACTCACCCACTCATACACTCACTCACTCACTCACTCACTCAGACACTCACTCACACACTCACTCACTCACTCACTCATACACTCACTCACACTTACACTCACTCATACACTCACTCACACACTCATCCACTCACTCACTCACTCACTCATACACTCACTCACTCATACACTCACTCATACACTCACCCACTCATACACTCACTCATACACTCACTCACTCATACACTCACTCACTCATCCACTCACTCATACACTCACTCACTCATACACTCACTCACTCACTCATACACTCACTCACTCACTCACTCATACACTCACTCACTCACTCACACACTCACTCACTCACTCATACACTCACTCACTCACTCACTCATACACTCACTCACACACTCATACACTCACTCACTCACTCATACACTCACTCACACACTCATACACTCACTCACTCACTCATACACTCACTCACACACTCACTCACACACTCATCCACTCACTCACTCACTCACTCATACACTCACTCACACACTCATACACTCACTCACTCACTCATACACTCACTCACACACTCACTCACACACTCATACACTCACTCACTCACTCACTCATACACTCACTCACACACTCATACACTCACTCACTCACTCATACACTCACTCACACACTCATACACTCACTCACACACTCATACACTCACTCACTCACTCATACACTCACTCACTCACTCACTCATACACTCACTCACACACTCATACACTCACTCACACACTCATACACTCACTCACTCACTCATACACTCACTCACTCACTCATACACTCACTCACACACTCACTCACTCATACACTCACTCACTCACTCACACACTCACTCATACACTCACTCACTCACTCACTCACTCATACACTCACTCACACACTCACTCACTCATACACTCACTCACACACTCACACACTCACTCACACACTCACTCACACACTCACACACTCACTCACACACTCACTCACTCACTCATACACTCACTCACACACTCACACACTCACTCACACACTCACTCACCACTCATACACTCACTCACACACTCACTCACTCATACACTCACTCACACACTCACTCACTCATACACTCACTCACACACTCACACACTCACTCACACACTCACTCACACACTCACACACTCACTCATACACACACTCACACACTCACTCACCACTCACTCACCACTCACCACTCACTCACCACTCACTCACCACTCACTCACCACTCACTCACCACTCACTCACTCACTCATACACTCACTCATCCACTCACTCACTCATACACTCACCCACTCACTCATACACTCACTCACTCATACACTCACTCACTCACTCATACACTCACTCACTCATACACTCACTCACTCACTCACTCACTCATACACTCACTCACTCATACACTCACTCACTCACTCACTCATACACTCACTCACACACTCACTCACTCACTCATACACTCACTCACTCATACACTCACTCACTCACTCACTCACTCATACACTCACTCACTCATACACTCACTCACTCACTCACTCATACACTCACTCACACACTCACTCACTCACTCATACACTCACTCACTCATACACTCACTCACTCACCCACTCATCCACTCACTCACTCACTCATACACTCACTCACACACTCATACACTCACTCACTCACTCACTCACTCACTCACACACTCACTCACACACTCATCCACTCACTCACTCACTCACTCACTCACTCACTCACTCACTCACACACTCACTCACACACTCATCCACTCACTCACTCACTCACTCACACACTCATACACTCACTCACTCACTCACTCATACACTCACTCACCCACTCATCCACTCACTCACTCACTCACTCATACACTCACTCACTCACTCACTCATACACTCACTCACTCACTCATACACTCACTCACACACTCACTCACTCACTCATACACTCACTCACTCATACACTCACTCACCCACTCATCCACTCACTCACTCACTCACTCATACACTCACTCACCCACTCATCCACTCACTCACTCACTCATACACTCACTCACTCACTCATACACTCACTCACTCACTCATACACTCACTCACTCACTCATACACTCACTCACTCACTCATACACTCACTCACTCACTCATACACTCACTCACTCACTCATACACTCACTCACTCACTCATACACTCACTCACTCACTCATACACTCACTCACTCACTCATACACTCACTCACTCACTCACTCATACACTCACTCACTCACTCATACACTCACTCACTCACTCATACACTCACTCACTCACTCATACACTCACTCACTCACTCATACACTCACTCACTCACTCATACACTCACTCACTCACTCATACACTCACTCACTCATACACTCACTCACTCATACACTCACTCACTCACTCATACACTCACTCACTCATACACTCACTCACTCATACACTCACTCACTCACTCATACACTCACTCACTCATACACTCACTCACTCACTCACTCATACACTCACTCACTCATACACTCACTCACTCACTCACTCACTCATACACTCACTCACTCACACACTCACTCATACACTCACTCACTCATACACTCACTCACTCACTCATACACTCACTCACACACTCATACACTCACTCACTCATACACTCACTCATACACTCACTCACTCACTCATACACTCACTCACTCACTCATACACTCACTCATACACTCACTCACTCACTCATACACTCACTCACTCATACACTCACTCATCCACTCACTCACTCACTCACTCACTCATACACTCACTCACTCACTCACTCATACACTCACTCACACACTCACTCACTCACTCACTCACTCATACACTCACTCACTCACTCACTCATACACTCACTCACACACTCACTCACTCACTCACTCACTCACTCACTCACTCACACACTCATACACTCACTCATACACTCACTCACTCACTCATACACTCACTCACTCATACACTCACTCACTCACTCATACACTCACTCACTCATACACTCACTCACTCATACACTCACTCACTCACTCATACACTCACTCACTCATACACTCACTCACTCACTCACTCATACACTCACTCACTCATACACTCACTCACTCACTCACTCACTCATACACTCACTCACTCACACACTCACTCACACACTCACTCACTCACACACTCACTCACTCATCCACTCACTCACTCACTCATACACTCACTCACTCACTCACTCACACACTCACTCATACACTCACTCATTAGACACAACCACTACACAACAACCACTACACTCACTCATTAGACACAACCACCACAACCACTACACAACCACCACCACACTCACTCATTAGACACAACCACCACCACAACCACTACACTCACTCATTAGACACAACCACCACCACAACCACCACACAACAACCACCACACTCACTCATTAGACACAACCACCACCACAACCACCACACAACAACCACCACACTCACTCATTAGACACAACCACCACAACCACTACACAACATTCACTACACTCACTCATTAGACACAACCACCACCACAACACAACAACCACCACACTCACTCATTAGACACAACCACCACAACCACTACACCACAACCACCACACTCACTCATTAGACACTACCACCACAACCACTACACTCAACAACCACCACTCACTCATTAGACACAACCACCACAACCACTACACAACAACCACCACACTCACTCATTAGACACAACCACCACAACCACTACACCACAACCACCACACTCACTCATTAGACACAACCACCACAACCACTACACTCAACAACAACCACCACCACACTCACTCATTAGACACAACCACTACACAACAACCACTACACTCACTCATTAGACACAACCACCACCACTACACTCACTCATTAGACACAACCACCACCACAACCACTACACAACAACCACTACACTCATTAGACACAACCACCACAACCACTACACTCAACAACAACCACTACACTCACTCATTAGACACAACCACCACCACTACACAACAACCACTACACTCACTCATTAGACACAACCACTACACAACAACCACTACACTCACTCATTAGACACAACCACCACCACAACAACCACTACACTCACTCATTAGACACAACCACTACACAACAACCACTACACTCACTCATTAGACAACCACCACCACAACCACCACTACACAACAACCACTACACTCACTCATTAGACACAACCACCACACTCACTCATTAGACACAACCACCACAACAACCACCACACTCACTCATTAGACAACCACCACCACAACCACCACTACACAACAACCACTACACTCACTCATTAGACACAACCACCACACTCACTCATTAGACACAACCACCACAACCACTACACTCACTCATTAGACACAACCACCACACTCACTCATTAGACACAACCACCACAACCACTACACTCACTCATTAGACACAACCACCACACTCACTCATTAGACACAACCACCACTACACTCAACAACAACCACCACACTCACTCATTAGACACAACCACCACCACAACCACCACTACACAACAACCACTACACTCACTCATTAGACACAACCACCACCACAACCACCACTACACAACAACCACCACACTCACTCATTAGACACAACCACCACAACCACTACACAACAACCACCACCACACTCACTCATTAGACACAACCACCACAACCACTACACTCAACAACCACCACACTCACTCATTAGACACAACCACCACAACCACTACACTCAACAACCACCACCACACTCACTCATTAGACACAACCACCACAACCACTACACTCACTCATTAGACACAACCACCACAACCACTACACAACAACCACCACACTCACTCATTAGACACAACCACCACCACAACCACCACACTCACTCATTAGACACAACCACCACCACAACCACTACACTCACTCATTAGACACAACCACCACCACAACCACCACACTCACTCATTAGACACAACCACCACCACACTCACTCATTAGACACAACCACCACCACACTCACTCATTAGACACAACCACCACCACACTCACTCATTAGACACAACCACCACCACACTCACTCATTAGACACAACCACCACCACAACCACCACCACACTCACTCATTAGACACAACCACCACCACAACCACCACCACACTCACTCATTAGACACAACCACCACCACAACCACCACCACACTCACTCATTAGACACAACCACCACACTCACTCATTAGACACAACCACCACCACAACCACCACCACACTCACTCATTAGACACAACCACCACCACAACCACCACCACACTCACTCATTAGACACAACCACCACCACAACCACCACCACACTCACTCATTAGACACAACCACCACCACAACCACCACCACACTCACTCATTAGACACAACCACTACACAACCACCACCACACTCACTCATTAGACACAACCACCACCACAACCACCACCACACTCACTCATTAGACACAACCACCACCACAACCACCACCACACTCACTCATTAGACACAACCACCACCACAACCACCACCACACTCACTCATTAGACACAACCACCACCACAACCACCACCACACTCACTCATTAGACACAACCACCACCACAACCACCACCACACTCACTCATTAGACACAACCACTACACAACCACCACCACACTCACTCATTAGACACAACCACCACCACAACCACCACCACACTCACTCATTAGACACAACCACCACCACAACCACCACCACACTCACTCATTAGACACAACCACCACCACAACCACCACCACACTCACTCATTAGACACAACCACCACCACAACCACCACCACACTCACTCATTAGACACAACCACTACACAACCACCACCACACTCACTCATTAGACACAACCACCACCACAACCACCACCACACTCACTCATTAGACACAACCACCACCACAACCACCACCACACTCACTCATTAGACACAACCACCACCACAACCACCACCACACTCACTCATTAGACACAACCACCACCACAACCACCACCACACTCACTCATTAGACACAACCACCACCACAACCACCACCACACTCACTCATTAGACACAACCACCACCACAACCACCACCACACTCACTCATTAGACACAACCACCACCACAACCACCACCACACTCACTCATTAGACACAACCACCACCACAACCACCACCACACTCACTCATTAGACACAACCACTACACAACCACCACCACACTCACTCATTAGACACAACCACCACCACAACCACCACCACACTCACTCATTAGACACAACCACCACCACAACCACCACCACACTCACTCATTAGACACAACCACCACCACAACCACCACCACACTCACTCATTAGACACAACCACCACAACCACCACACTCACTCATTAGACACAACCACCACAACCACCACACTCACTCATTAGACACAACCACCACAACCACCACACTCACTCATTAGACACAACCACCACAACCACCACACTCACTCATTAGACACAACCACCACCACCACCACACTCACTCATTAGACACAACCACCACACTCACTCATTAGACACAACCACCACAACCACCACACTCACTCATTAGACACAACCACCACAACCACCACACTCACTCATTAGACACAACCACCACCACCACCACACTCACTCATTAGACACAACCACCACACTCACTCATTAGACACAACCACCACCACAACCACCACCACACTCACTCATTAGACACAACCACCACCACAACCACCACCACACTCACTCATTAGACACAACCACCACAACCACCACACTCACTCATTAGACACAACCACCACAACCACCACACTCACTCATTAGACACAACCACCACAACCACCACACTCACTCATTAGACACAACCACCACAACCACCACACTCACTCATTAGACACAACCACCACCACCACCACACTCACTCATTAGACACAACCACCACACTCACTCATTAGACACAACCACCACAACCACCACACTCACTCATTAGACACAACCACCACAACCACCACACTCACTCATTAGACACAACCACCACCACCACCACACTCACTCATTAGACACAACCACCACACTCACTCATTAGACACAACCACCACCACAACCACCACCACACTCACTCATTAGACACAACCACCACCACAACCACCACCACACTCACTCATTAGACACAACCACCACCACAACCACCACCACACTCACTCATTAGACACAACCACTACACAACCACCACCACACTCACTCATTAGACACAACCACTACACAACCACCACCACACTCACTCATTAGACACAACCACCACCACAACCACCACCACACTCACTCATTAGACACAACCACCACCACAACCACCACCACACTCACTCATTAGACACAACCACCACCACAACCACCACCACACTCACTCATTAGACACAACCACTACACAACCACCACCACACTCACTCATTAGACACAACCACCACCACAACCACCACCACACTCACTCATTAGACACAACCACCACCACAACCACCACCACACTCACTCATTAGACACAACCACTACACAACCACCACCACACTCACTCATTAGACACAACCACCACCACAACCACCACCACACTCACTCATTAGACACAACCACCACCACAACCACCACCACACTCACTCATTAGACACAACCACCACCACACTTACTCATTAGACACAACCACCACAACCACCACACTCACTCATTAGACACAACCACCACAACCACCACACTCACTCATTAGACACAACCACCACAACCACCACACTCACTCATTAGACACAACCACCACAACCACCACACTCACTCATTAGACACAACCACCACCACAACCACCACCACACTCACTCATTAGACACAACCACCACCACAACCACCACCACACTCACTCATTAGACACAACCACCACCACAACCACCACCACACTCACTCATTAGACACAACCACCACCACAACCACCACCACACTCACTCATTAGACACAACCACCACCACAACCACCACCACACTCACTCATTAGACACAACCACTACACAACCACCACCACACTCACTCATTAGACACAACCACCACCACAACCACCACCACACTCACTCATTAGACACAACCACCACCACAACCACCACCACACTCACTCATTAGACACAACCACTACACAACCACCACCACACTCACTCATTAGACACAACCACCACCACAACCACCACCACACTCACTCATTAGACACAACCACCACCACAACCACCACCACACTCACTCATTAGACACAACCACCACCACAACCACCACCACACTCACTCATTAGACACAACCACCACAACCACCACACTCACTCATTAGACACAACCACCACAACCACCACACTCACTCATTAGACACAACCACCACAACCACCACACTCACTCATTAGACACAACCACCACAACCACTACACTCAACAACCACCACCACACTCACTCATTAGACACAACCACCACCACAACCACCACCACACTCACTCATTAGACACAACCACTACACAACCACCACCACACTCACTCATTAGACACAACCACCACCACAACCACCACCACACTCACTCATTAGACACAACCACCACCACAACCACCACCACACTCACTCATTAGACACAACCACCACCACAACCACCACCACACTCACTCATTAGACACAACCACCACAACCACCACACTCACTCATTAGACACAACCACCACAACCACCACACTCACTCATTAGACACAACCACCACAACCACCACACTCACTCATTAGACACAACCACCACCACCACCACACTCACTCATTAGACACAACCACCACACTCACTCATTAGACACAACCACCACAACCACCACACTCACTCATTAGACACAACCACCACAACCACCACACTCACTCATTAGACACAACCACCACCACCACCACACTCACTCATTAGACACAACCACCACACTCACTCATTAGACACAACCACCACCACAACCACCACCACACTCACTCATTAGACACAACCACCACCACAACCACCACCACACTCACTCATTAGACACAACCACCACCACAACCACCACCACACTCACTCATTAGACACAACCACCACCACAACCACCACCACACTCACTCATTAGACACAACCACTACACAACCACCACCACACTCACTCATTAGACACAACCACCACACTCACTCATTAGACACAACCACCACCACAACCACCACCACACTCACTCATTAGACACAACCACCACACTCACTCATTAGACACAACCACCACCACAACCACCACCACACTCACTCATTAGACACAACCACCACCACAACCACCACCACACTCACTCATTAGACACAACCACCACCACAACCACCACCACACTCACTCATTAGACACAACCACCACCACAACCACCACCACACTCACTCATTAGACACAACCACCACCACAACCACCACCACACTCACTCATTAGACACAACCACCACCACAACCACCACCACACTCACTCATTAGACACAACCACTACACAACCACCACCACACTCACTCATTAGACACAACCACCACCACAACCACCACCACACTCACTCATTAGACACAACCACCACCACAACCACCACCACACTCACTCATTAGACACAACCACCACCACAACCACCACCACACTCACTCATTAGACACAACCACTACACAACCACCACCACACTCACTCATTAGACACAACCACCACCACAACCACCACCACACTCACTCATTAGACACAACCACCACCACAACCACCACCACACTCACTCATTAGACACAACCACTACACAACCACCACCACACTCACTCATTAGACACAACCACCACCACAACCACCACCACACTCACTCATTAGACACAACCACCACCACAACCACCACCACACTCACTCATTAGACACAACCACCACCACAACCACCACCACACTCACTCATTAGACACAACCACTACACAACCACCACCACACTCACTCATTAGACACAACCACCACCACAACCACCACCACACTCACTCATTAGACACAACCACCACCACAACCACCACCACACTCACTCATTAGACACAACCACCACCACAACCACCACCACACTCACTCATTAGACACAACCACCACCACAACCACCACCACACTCACTCATTAGACACAACCACCACCACAACCACCACCACACTCACTCATTAGACACAACCACTACACAACCACCACCACACTCACTCATTAGACACAACCACCACCACAACCACCACCACACTCACTCATTAGACACAACCACTACACAACCACCACCACACTCACTCATTAGACACAACCACCACCACAACCACCACCACACTCACTCATTAGACACAACCACCACCACAACCACCACCACACTCACTCATTAGACACAACCACCACCACAACCACCACCACACTCACTCATTAGACACAACCACCACAACCACCACACTCACTCATTAGACACAACCACCACAACCACCACACTCACTCATTAGACACAACCACCACAACCACCACACTCACTCATTAGACACAACCACCACCACAACCACTACACTCACTCATTAGACACAACCACTACACAACAACCACTACACTCACTCATTAGACACAACCACTACACAACAACCACCACACTCACTCATTAGACACAACCACCACCACAACCACCACCACACTCACTCATTAGACACAACCACTACACTCAACAACAACCACTACACTCACTCATTAGACACAACCACCACAACCACTACACTCAACAACCACCACACTCACTCATTAGACACAACCACTACACACTACACTCAACAACAACCACTACAACCACTACACAACCACCACCACACTCACTCATTAGACACAACCACCACCACAACCACCACCACACTCACTCATTAGACACAACCACTACACCACAACCACCACACTCACTCATTAGACACAACCACCACCACAACCACCACCACACTCACTCATTAGACACAACCACCACCACAACCACTACACCACCACAACCACTACACTCACTCATTAGACACAACCACCACAACCACCACACTCACTCATTAGACACAACCACCACAACCACCACACTCACTCATTAGACACAACCACCACAACCACCACACTCACTCATTAGACACAACCACCACAACCACCACACTCACTCATTAGACACAACCACCACAACCACCACACTCACTCATTAGACACAACCACCACAACCACTACACTCAACAACCACCACCACACTCACTCATTAGACACAACCACCACCACCACACTCACTCATTAGACACAACCACCACCACAACCACCACACTCACTCATTAGACACAACCACCACCACAACCACCACACTCACTCATTAGACACAACCACTACACTCACTCATTAGACACAACCACCACCACACTCACTCATTAGACACAACCACCACCACAACCACCACACTCACTCATTAGACACAACCACTACACTCACTCATTAGACACAACCACCACCACACTCACTCATTAGACACAACCACCACCACAACCACCACACTCACTCATTAGACACAACCACTACACTCACTCATTAGACACAACCACCACCACACTCACTCATTAGACACAACCACCACCACAACCACCACACTCACTCATTAGACACAACCACTACACTCACTCATTAGACACAACCACCACCACACTCACTCATTAGACACAACCACCACCACAACCACCACACTCACTCATTAGACACAACAGGCGGCGAGGAAGGGAGAACACGAGGCAAGCCCTCGACTTTAATAATCATCATCGTCATCAGCATGGACATCATCATCAGCATCGTCATCATCATGGACATCATCATCATCGTCATCACAACAACACCCACCACACACTCACTCGCCACCAGCAGCGTCAGCATGGACATCATCATCATCGTCATCAGCATGATCGTCATCATCATGGACATCATCATCAGCATCGTCATCATCATGGACATCATCATCATCATCATCATCATCGTCATCAGCATGATCGTCATCATCATGGACATCATCATCAGCATCGTCATCATCATGGACATCATCATCATCATCATCAGCATCGTCATCATCATGGACATCATCATCATCATCATCGTCATCAGCATGATCGTCATCATCATGGACATCATCATCAGCATCGTCATCATCATGGACATCATCATCATCATCATGGACATCATCATCATCATCGTCATCAGCATGATCGTCATCATCATGGACATCAGCATCATCGTCATGGACATCATCATCATCGTCGTCATCATCGTCATCATCAGCATCGTCATCATCGTCATCGTCGTCATCATCAGCATCATCAGCATCATCAGCATCATCATCATCATCGTCATCATCGTCATCATCAACATCATCATCGTCGTCGTCATCATCAACATCATCAATATCGTCATGGTTATCATCATCATCGTCATCATCATCGTCGTCATCATCAACATCATCATCGTCATGGTTATCATCAACATCGTCATCATCATCATCGTCGTCATCATCATCAACATCATCATCGTCATCATCATCAACATCATCATCGTTGTCATCATCAACATCATCAACATCATCATCATCGTCGTCATCATCATCAACATCATCATCGTCGTCATCATCATCAACATCATCAACATCATCATCATCGTCGTCATCATCATCATCATCATCAACATCATCGTCGTCATCATCATCAACATCATCATCGTCATCATCATCAACATCATCATCGTCGTCGTCATCATCATCAACATCATCATCATCATCGTCAACAACATCGTCATCGTCATCATCAACATCGTCAAGATCATTGTGGCCACCACCGCCACCACCAATCCGCGGCGTCATCAACATCATCAACAACATCATCATCATCGTCAACAACATCGTCAAGATCATTGTGGCCACCACCAATCCGCGGCGTCATCGCCAGCAGCAGCAGCAGCGACGACGCTGGGGCCAGAGGCCACTAACCACGTGGTGATGGTGGTGATGGTGATGATGGTAGTGGTGATGGTGGAGGTGATGGAGGTGGTGGTGATGGTGGTGATGGTGATGGTGGTGGTGATGGTGGTGATGGTGGTGATGATGGTAGTGGTGATGGTGGAGGTGATGGAGGTGGTGGTGATGGTGGTGATGGTGGTGGTGATGGTGGTGATGATGGTAGTGGTGATGGTGGAGGTGATGGAGGTGGTGGTGATGGTGGTGATGGTGATGGTGGTGATGGTGGTGATGGTGGTGGTGGTGATGGTGGTGATGGTGGTGATGGTGGTGGTGGTGGTGATGGTGGTGATGGAGGTGGTGGAGGTAATGGAGGTGGTGGTGGTGGTGGTGATGGTGGTGGTGATGGTGGTGGTGGTGATGGAGGTGGTGGAGGTGATGGTGGTGGTGGTGATGGAGGTGGTGGAGGTGGTGATGGTGGTGATGGAGGTGGTGGAGGTGGTGGTGGTGATGATGGTGGAGGTGGTGGCAGAGAAAAGGAACCTCCACCACCACCACCATCTCATCTCCACCTCCACCCCCATCTCCCTCCACCATTTCTCCTCCCCCATCTCCCCCCCATCTCCACCCCCCCACCCACCTACTCCCCCCCCCCCCTCTCTCCCCCCACCATCTCCACCCCCCCACCCACCTACTCCCCCCCCCCCCTCTCTCCCCCCACCATCTACCCCTCTCTTCCCCCATCTCTCTCCCCCATCTCTCCCCCCCCACCTACTCCCCCCATCTCCCCCCCCCCTCTCCCCCCATCCCCCCCCCCTCTCCCCCCCAATCTCCCCCTCTCTCTCCCCCCTCCATCTACCCCCCCCCCTCTCTCTCCCCCCCCCATCTCCCCCCCCTCCTCTCCCCCCCCCTCTCTCTCCCCCCATCCCCCCACCCACCCATCTCCCTTCATCTCTCTCCCCCCCCTCTCTCTCCCCCATCTCCCACCCATCTCCCCCCATCTCTCCCCCCATCATCTACCCCCCCCCCCACCTACTCCCCCCCCCCTCTCTCCCTCTCCCTCCCCCCCCCATCTCCCCCCCCATCTTTCCCCATCTCCCCCCCCACCCCCCGTCACCCCCCCCACCAATTTCCCCCTCTCTCTCCCCCCTCTCTCCCCCCCTCTCCCCCCATCCCCCCCCTCTCTCCCCCATCTCCCCCCCCCATCTCTCCCCATCTCCCCCCCCCATCTCCCCCCATCCCCCCCCCCATCTCCCCCCCCCATCTCTCCCCATCTCCCCCCCCCATCTCCCCCCATCTCCCCCCATCCCCCCCCCCATCTCCCCCCCCCATCTCTCCCCATCTCCCCCCCCCATCTCCCCCCATCTCCCCCCCCATCTCCCCCCCCCATCTCTCCCCATCTCCCCCCCCCATCTCCCCCCATCTCCCCCCATCCCCCCCCCCATCTCCCCCCCCCATCTCTCCCCATCTCCCCCCCCCATCTCCCCCCATCTCCCCCCCCATCTCCCCCCCCCATCTCTCCCCATCTCCCCCCCCCATCTCCCCCCATCCCCCCCCCCATCTCCCCCCCCCATCTCTCCCCATCTCCCCCCCCCATCTCCCCCCATCTCCCCCCCCATCTCCCCCCCCCATCTCTCCCCATCTCCCCCCCCCATCTCCCCCCATCTCCCCCCATCCCCCCCCCCATCTCCCCCCCCCATCTCTCCCCATCTCCCCCCCCCATCTCTCCCCATCTCCCCCCCCCATCTCTCCCCATCTCCCCCCCCCATCTCCCCCCATCCCCCCCCCCATCTCCCCCCCCCATCTCTCCCCATCTCCCCCCCCCATCTCCCCCCCCATCTCCCCCCATCTCCCCCCCCATCTCCCCCCCCCATCTCTCCCCATCTCCCCCCCCCATCTCCCCCCATCCCCCCCCCCATCTCCCCCCCCCATCTCTCCCCATCTCCCCCCCCCATCTCTCCCCATCTCCCCCCCCCATCTCTCCCCATCTCCCCCCCCCATCTCCCCCCATCTCCCCCCATCCCCCCCCCCCATCTCCCCCCCCCATCTCTCCCCATCTCCCCCCCCCATCTCCCCCCCCATCTCCCCCCCCATCTCCCCCCCCATCTCTCCCCATCTCCCCCCCCACCCCCCGTCAGCCCAGGTTGTGTTTGTCGATACGAAGCAACAGATACATTCACAGCACAAGCGTCTCGCCGAATATTGTAACATCATCATCATCATAATAGTTGTAGTAGTTAGTTAGTAGCTAGTAGCGAGTGTACATGTGTAGTATGCTGAGTTCGTAGGTTTACAAAGTACAAAACATCAATGCTAACTTTAAAATAAAATGAGACAATTGAGTGGGTGGGTGAGTGGGTGGGTGAGTGAGTGGGTGAGTGAGTGGGTGGGTGGGTGAGTGAGTGAGTGGGTGAGTGAGTGGGTGAGTGAGTGGGTGGGTGGGTGGGTGAGTGAGTGGGTGGGTGAGTGGGTGGGTGAGTGAGTGGGTGGGTGAGTGGGTGGGTGAGTGGGTGGGTGAGAGAGTGGGTGGGTGAGTGGGTGGGTGAGTGGGTGGGTGAGAGAGTGGGTGGGTGAGAGAGTGGGTGGGTGAGTGGGTGAGTGAGTGGGTGAGTGAGTGGGTGGGTGGGTGAGTGGGTGAGTGAGTGGGTGGGTGAGTGGGTGGGTGGGTGGGTGAGTGGGTGGGTGGGTGAGTGAGTGAGTGGGTGAGTGAGTGAGTGGGTGAGTGAGTGAGTGAGTGGGTGGGTGAGTGAGTGAGTGGGTGAGTGAGTGAGTGGGTGGGTGGGTGAGTGGGTGGGTGGGTGAGTGGGTGGGTGTGTGAGTGGGTGAGTGGGTGAGTGGGTGAGTGGGTGAGTGGGTGAGTGAGTGGGTGGGTGAGTGAGTGGGTGGGTGAGTGAGTGGGTGGGTGAGTGGGTGAGTGAGTGGGTGAATGGGTGGGTGAGTGAGAGAGAGAGTGGGTGAGTGAGTGGGTGAATGGGTGGGTGAGTGGGTGAGTGAGTGGGTGAGTGAGTGGGTGAGTGGGTGAGTGAGAGTGGGTGAGTGAGTGGGTGAGTGGGTGAATGGGTGGGTGGGTGAGTGGGTGGGTGAGTGAGTGAGTGAGTGGGTGAGTGAGTGGGTGAGTGGGTGAGTGGGTGGGTGGGTGAGTGGGTGGGTGGGTGAGTGGGTGGGTGGGTGGGTGAGTGGGTGGGTGGGTGGGTGAGTGAGTGGGTGGGTGAGTGGGTGGGAGAGTGGGTGGGTGAGAGAGTGGGTGGGTGAGTGGGTGAGTGAGTGGGTGAGTGAGTGGGTGAGTGAGTCGATGGGTGAGTGGGTGGGTGAGTGGGTGAGTGAGTGGGTGAGTGGGTGAGTGAGTGGTTGAGTGGGTGAGTGAGTGGGTGAGTGAGTGGGTGAGTGAGTGGGTGAGTGGGTGGGTGAGTGGGTGAGTGGGTGGGTGAGTGGGTGGGTGAGTGGGTGGGTGAGTGAGTGGGTGAGTGAGTGGGTGGGTGAGTGGGTGGGTGAGAGAGTGGGTGGGTGAGTGGGTGAGTGAGTGGGTGAGTGAGTGGGTGAGTGAGTGGGTGGGTGAGTCGATGGGTGAGTGGGTGGGTGAGTGAGTGGGTGAGTGGGTGAGTGAGTGGGTGAGTGAGTGGGTGAGTGAGTGGGTGAGTGGGTGAGTGAGTGGGTGAGTGAGTGAGTGGGTGAGTGAGTGGGTGAGTGAGTGGGTGAGTGGGTGAGTGAGTGGGTGAGTGAGTGGGTGAGTGAGGGGGTGGGTGAGTGAGTGGGTGGGTGAGTGGGTGGGTGAGTGGGTGGGTGAGTGAGTGGGTGAGTGGGTGGGTGAGTGAGTGGGTGAGTGAGTGGGTGAGTGAGTGGGTGAGTGAGTGGGTGAGTGGGTGGGTGAGTGAGTGGGTGAGTGAGTGGGTGAGTGAGTGGGTGAGTGAGTGGGTGAATGGGTGGGTGGGCAAGAGAGTGAGTGTGTGAGATGATGGTTGAGTGAATGGATGGGTGAGTGGGTGGATAAGTGGATGAGTGAGTGGATGGGTGTGTGGGTGAGTGTGTGGGTGAGTGTGTGGGTGAGTGTGTGGGTGAGTGTGTGGGTGAGTGTGTGGGTGAGTGTGTGGGTGAGTGTGTGGGTGAGTGTGTGGGTGAGTGTGTGGGTGAGTGTGTGGGTGAGTGTGTGGGTGAGTGTGTGGGTGAGTGTGTGGGTGAGTGTGTGGGTGAGTGTGTGGGTGAGTGTGTGGGTGAGTGTGTGGGTGAGTGTGTGGGTGAGTGTGTGGGTGAGTGTGTGGGTGAGTGTGTGGGTGAGTGTGTGGGTGAGTGTGTGGGTGAGTGTGTGGGTGAGTGTGTGGGTGAGTGTGTGGGTGAGTGACACAGTGAACCCCACCCACCCACACGGCCACAGTGAACTCTTCCCCCATGCAACAAAGTTGGACATCTTAGTGTCTGTGTGTGTGTCTGTGTCTCTCTGTGACTCTATACCTCAACATCTGAGTGTCTGTGTGTGTGTCTGTGTCTCTCTGTGACTCTAAACCTCAACATCTGAGTGTCTCTGTGTGTGTGTCTGTGTCTCTGTGACTCTAAACCTCAACATCTGAGTGTCTCTGTGTGTGTGTCTGTGTCTCTGTGACTCTATACCTCAACATCTGAGTGTCTCTGTGTGTGTCTGTGTCTCTGTGACTCTAAACCTCAACATCTGAGTGTCTGTGTGTGTGTCTGTGTCTCTCTGTGACTCTAAACCTCAACATCTGAGTGTCTCTGTGTGTGTCTCTGTGTCTCTCTGTGACTCTAAACCTCAACATCTGAGTGTCTGTGTGTGTGTCTGTGTCTCTGTGACTCTATACCTCAACATCTGAGTGTCTGTGTGTGTGTCTGTGTCTCTCTGTGACTCTAAACCTCAACATCTGAGTGTCTGTGTGTGTGTCTGTGTCTCTCTGTGACTCTATACCTCAACATCTGAGTGTCTGTGTGTGTGTCTGTGTCTCTCTGTGACTCTAAACCTCAACATCTGTGTGTCTCTGTGTGTCTCTGTGTGTCTCTGTGTGTCTCTCTGTGACTCTAAACCTCAACATCTGAGTGTCTGTGTGTGTGTCTGTGTCTCTCTGTGACTCTAAACCTCAACATCTGAGTGTCTCTGTGTGTGTCTGTGTCTCTCTGTGTCTCTAAACCTCAACATCTGAGTGTCTGTGTGTGTGTCTGTGTCTCTCTGTGACTCTATACCTCAACATCTGAGTGTCTGTGTGTGTCTCTCTCCGTGTCTCTCTGTGACTCTAAACCTCAACATCTGAGTGTCTGTGTGTGTCTGTGTCTCTCTGTGACTCTATACCTCAACATCTGAGTGTCTGTGTGTGTGTCTGTGTCTCTCTGTGACTCTAAACCTCAACATCTGAGTGTCTGTGTGTGTGTCTGTGTCTCTCTGTGACTCTAAACCTCAACATCTGAGTGTCTGTGTGTGTCTCTGTGTCTCTCTGTGACTCTAAACCTCAACATCTGAGTGTCTGTGTGTGTGTCTGTGTCTCTCTGTGATTCTAAACCTCAACATCTGAGTGTCTGTGTGTGTCTCTGTGTCTCTCTGTGACTCTAAACCTCAACATCTGAGTGTCTCTGTGTGTGTCTGTGTCTCTCTGACTCTAAACCTCAACATCTGAGTGTCTCTGTGTGTGTCTGTGTCTCTCTGTGACTCTAAACCTCAACATCTGAGTGTCTCTGTGTGTGTCTGTGTCTCTCTGTGACTCTAAACCTCAACATCTGAGTGTCTCTGTGTGTGTCTGTGTCTCTCTGTGACTCTAAACCTCAACATCTGAGTGTCTGTGTGTGTGTCTGTGTCTCTCTGCGACTCTAAACCTCAACATCTGAGTGTCTGTGTGTGTGTCTGTGTCTCTCTGACTCTATACCTCAACATCTGAGTGTCTGTGTGTGTGTGTCTGTGTCTCTCTGTGACTCTAAACCTCAACATCTGAGTGTCTGTGTGTGTGTCTGTGTCTCTCTGTGACTCTATACCTCAACATCTGAGTGTCTCTGTGTGTGTCTGTGTCTCTCTGTGACTCTAAACCTCAACATCTGAGTGTCTGTGTGTGTGTCTGTGTCTCTCTGTGACTCTAAACCTCAACATCTGAGTGTCTGTGTGTGTGTCTGTGTCTCTCTGCGACTCTAAACCTCAACATCTGAGTGTCTGTGTGTGTGTCTGTGTCTCTCTGCGACTCTAAACCTCAACATCTGAGTGTCTGTGTGTGTCTGTGTCTCTCTGTGACTCTAAACCTCAACATCTGAGTGTCTGTGTGTGTGTCTGTGTCTCTCTGTGACTCTAAACCTCAACATCTGAGTGTCTCTGTGTGTCTCTGTGTCTCTCTGTGACTCTAAACCTCAACATCTGAGTGTCTGTGTGTGTGTCTGTGTCTCTCTGTGACTCTAAACCTCAACATCTGAGTGTCTGTGTGTGTCTGTGTCTCTCTGTGACTCTATACCTCAACATCTGAGTGTCTGTGTGTGTGTCTGTGTCTCTCTGTGACTCTAAACCTCAACATCTGTGTGTCTCTGTGTGTGTCTGTGTGTGTCTGTGTCTCTCTGCGACTCTAAACCTCAACATCTGAGTGTCTCTGTGTGTGTCTGTGTCTCTCTGTGACTCTAAACCTCAACATCTGAGTGTCTCTGTGTGTGTCTGTGTCTCTCTGTGTCTCTATACCTCAACATCTGAGTGTCTCTGTGTGTGTCTGTGTGTGTCTGTGTCTCTCTGTGACTCTATACCTCAACATCTGAGTGTCTGTGTGTGTGTCTGTGTCTCTCTGCGACTCTAAACCTCAACATCTGAGTGTCTGTGTGTGTGTCTGTGTCTCTCTGTGACTCTAAACCTCAACATCTGAGTGTCTCTGTGTGTGTCTGTGTCTCTCTGTGACTCTAAACCTCAACATCTTAGTGTCTGTGTGTGTGTCTGTGTCTCTCTGTGACTCTAAACCTCAACATCTGAGTGTCTGTGTGTCTCTGTGTCTCTCTGTGACTCTAAACCTCAACATCTGAGTGTCTCTGTGTGTGTCTGTGTCTCTCTGTGACTCTAAACCTCAACATCTGAGTGTCTGTGTGTGTGTCTGTGTCTCTCTGTGACTCTAAACCTCAACATCTGAGTGTCTCTGTGTGTGTCTGTGTCTCTCTGTGACTCTAAACCTCAACATCTGAGTGTCTGTGTGTGTGTCTGTGTCTCTCTGTGACTCTATACCTCAACATCTGAGTGTCTGTGTGTGTGTCTGTGTCTCTCTGTGACTCTAAACCTCAACATCTGAGTGTCTCTGTGTGTCTGTGTCTCTCTGTGACTCTAAACCTCAACATCTGAGTGTCTGTGTGTGTGTCTGTGTCTCTCTGTGACTCTAAACCTCAACATCTGAGTGTCTGTGTGTGTGTCTGTGTCTCTCTGTGACTCTATACCTCAACATCTGAGTGTCTCTGTGTGTGTCTCTGTGTCTGTCTGTGACTCTAAACCTCAACATCTGAGTGTCTCTGTGTGTGTCTGTGTCTCTCTGTGACTCTAAACCTCAACATCTGAGTGTCTGTGTGTGTGTCTGTGTCTCTCTGTGACTCTATACCTCAACATCTGAGTGTCTGTGTGTGTGTCTGTGTCTCTCTGTGACTCTAAACCTCAACATCTGAGTGTCTGTGTGTGTGTCTGTGTCTCTCTGTGACTCTATACCTCAACATCTGAGTGTCTGTGTGTGTGTCTGTGTCTCTCTGTGACTCTATACCTCAACATCTGAGTGTCTGTGTGTGTGTCTGTGTCTCTCTGTGACTCTAAACCTCAACATCTGAGTGTCTGTGTGTGTGTCTGTGTCTCTCTGTGACTCTAAACCTCAACATCTGAGTGTCTCTGTGTGTGTCTGTGTCTCTCTGTGACTCTAAACCTCAACATCTGAGTGTCTGTGTGTGTGTCTGTGTCTCTCTGTGACTCTAAACCTCAACATCTGAGTGTCTCTGTGTGTCTCTGTGTCTCTCTGTGACTCTAAACCTCAACATCTGAGTGTCTGTGTGTGTGTCTGTGTCTCTCTGTGACTCTAAACCTCAACATCTGAGTGTCTGTGTGTGTCTGTGTCTCTCTGTGACTCTATACCTCAACATCTGAGTGTCTGTGTGTGTCTGTGTCTCTCTGTGACTCTAAACCTCAACATCTGAGTGTCTGTGTGTGTCTGTGTCTCTCTGTGACTCTAAACCTCAACATCTGAGTGTCTGTGTGTGTCTGTGTCTCTCTGTGACTCTAAACCTCAACATCTGTGTGTCTCTGTGTGTGTCTGTGTGTGTCTGTGTCTCTCTGCGACTCTAAACCTCAACATCTGTGTGTCTCTGTGTGTGTCTGTGTGTGTGTCTGTGTCTCTCTGTGACTCTATACCTCAACATCTGAGTGTCTGTGTGTGTGTCTGTGTCTCTCTGTGACTCTAAACCTCAACATCTGAGTGTCTGTGTGTGTGTCTGTGTCTCTCTGTGACTCTAAACCTCAACATCTGAGTGTCTGTGTGTCTCTGTGTCTCTCTGTGACTCTAAACCTCAACATCTGAGTGTCTCTGTGTGTGTCTGTGTCTCTCTGTGACTCTAAACCTCAACATCTGAGTGTCTGTGTGTGTGTCTGTGTCTCTCTGTGACTCTAAACCTCAACATCTGAGTGTCTGTGTGTGTGTCTGTGTCTCTCTGTGACTCTAAACCTCAACATCTGAGTGTCTGTGTGTGTCTGTGTCTCTCTGTGACTCTAAACCTCAACATCTGAGTGTCTGTGTGTGTGTCTGTGTCTCTCTGCGACTCTATACCTCAACATCTGAGTGTCTGTGTGTGTGTCTGTGTCTCTCCGTGTCTCTAAACCTCAACATCTGAGTGTCTGTGTGTGTGTCTGTGTCTCTCTGTGACTCTATACCTCAACATCTGAGTGTCTCTGTGTGTGTGTCTGTGTCTCTCTGCGACTCTAAACCTCAACATCTGAGTGTCTGTGTGTGTGTGTCTGTGTCTCTCTGTGACTCTAAACCTCAACATCTGAGTGTCTGTGTGTGTCTGTGTCTCTCTGTGACTCTAAACCTCAACATCTGAGTGTCTGTGTGTGTCTGTGTCTCTCTGTGACTCTAAACCTCAACATCTGAGTGTCTGTGTGTGTGTCTGTGTCTCTCTGTGACTCTAAACCTCAACATCTGAGTGTCTCTGTGTGTGTCTGTGTCTCTCTGTGACTCTAAACCTCAACATCTGAGTGTCTGTGTGTGTGTCTGTGTCTCTCTGTGACTCTAAACCTCAACATCTGAGTGTCTGTGTGTGTGTCTGTGTCTCTCTGTGACTCTAAACCTCAACATCTGAGTGTCTGTGTGTGTGTCTGTGTCTCTCTGTGACTCTATACCTCAACATCTGAGTGTCTGTGTGTGTGTCTGTGTCTCTCTGTGACTCTATACCTCAACATCTGAGTGTCTGTGTGTGTGTCTGTGTCTCTCTGTGACTCTAAACCTCAACATCTGAGTGTCTGTGTGTGTGTCTGTGTCTCTCTGTGACTCTAAACCTCAACATCTGAGTGTCTCTGTGTGTGTCTGTGTCTCTCTGTGACTCTAAACCTCAACATCTGAGTGTCTGTGTGTGTGTCTGTGTCTCTCTGTGACTCTAAACCTCAACATCTGAGTGTCTCTGTGTGTCTCTGTGTCTCTCTGTGACTCTAAACCTCAACATCTGAGTGTCTGTGTGTGTGTCTGTGTCTCTCTGTGACTCTAAACCTCAACATCTGAGTGTCTGTGTGTGTCTGTGTCTCTCTGTGACTCTATACCTCAACATCTGAGTGTCTGTGTGTGTCTGTGTCTCTCTGTGACTCTAAACCTCAACATCTGAGTGTCTGTGTGTGTCTGTGTCTCTCTGTGACTCTAAACCTCAACATCTGTGTGTCTCTGTGTGTGTCTGTGTGTGTCTGTGTCTCTCTGCGACTCTAAACCTCAACATCTGTGTGTCTCTGTGTGTGTCTGTGTGTGTGTCTGTGTCTCTCTGTGACTCTAAACCTCAACATCTGAGTGTCTGTGTGTGTGTCTGTGTCTCTCTGTGACTCTAAACCTCAACATCTGAGTGTCTCTGTGTGTGTGTCTGTCTCTCTGTGACTCTAAACCTCAACATCTGAGTGTCTGTGTGTGTGTCTGTGTCTCTCTGTGACTCTAAACCTCAACATCTGAGTGTCTGTGTGTGTGTCTGTGTCTCTCTGTGACTCTAAACCTCAACATCTGAGTGTCTGTGTGTGTGTCTGTGTCTCTCTGTGACTCTATACCTCAACATCTGAGTGTCTCTGTGTGTCTGTGTCTCTCTGTGACTCTAAACCTCAACATCTGAGTGTCTGTGTGTGTGTGTCTGTGTCTCTCTGTGACTCTAAACCTCAACATCTGAGTGTCTCTGTGTGTGTCTCTGTGTCTCTCTGTGACTCTATACCTCAACATCTGAGTGTCTCTGTGTGTGTGTCTGTGTCTCTCTGTGACTCTAAACCTCAACATCTGAGTGTCTGTGTGTGTGTCTGTGTCTCTCTGTGACTCTAAACCTCAACATCTGAGTGTCTGTGTGTGTGTCTGTGTCTCTCTGTGACTCTAAACCTCAACATCTGAGTGTCTCTGTGTGTGTCTGTGTCTCTCTGCGACTCTAAACCTCAACATCTGAGTGTCTGTGTGTGTGTCTGTGTCTCTCTGCGACTCTAAACCTCAACATCTGAGTGTCTGTGTGTGTGTCTGTGTCTCTCTGTGACTCTAAACCTCAACATCTGAGTGTCTCTGTGTGTGTCTGTGTCTCTCTGACTCTAAACCTCAACATCTGAGTGTCTGTGTGTGTGTCTGTGTCTCTCTGTGACTCTATACCTCAACATCTGAGTGTCTGTGTGTGTGTCTGTGTCTCTCTGTGACTCTAAACCTCAACATCTGAGTGTCTGTGTGTGTGTCTGTGTCTCTCTGTGACTCTATACCTCAACATCTGAGTGTCTGTGTGTGTGTCTGTGTCTCTCTGTGACTCTAAACCTCAACATCTGAGTGTCTCTGTGTGTCTCTGTGTCTCTCTGTGACTCTATACCTCAACATCTGAGTGTCTGTGTGTCTCTGTGTCTCTCTGTGTCTCTAAACCTCAACATCTTAGTGTCTGTGTGTCTCTGTGTCTCTCTGTGTCTCTAAACCTCAACATCTGAGTGTGTGTGTCTCTCTGCGACTCTATACCTCAACGCCTTAGTCTCCCCCCATCCCCCCGTGTCTCTCCCCGTGTCTCTCCCCCCGTGTCTCTCCCTGTGTCTCTCCCGCCCCCCCCCCCGTCTCTCCCCGTGTCTCTCCCCGTGTCTCTCTCCCCGTGTCTCTCTCCCCGTGTCTCTCTCTCTCCCTGTGTCTCTCCGTCTCTCTCCCTCCATGTCTCCCCGTGTCTCTCCCCGTGTGTCTCCCTGTCTCTCCCCGTGTCTCTCCCCGTGTCTCTCCCCGTGTCTCTCCCCGTGTCTCTCCCCGTGTCTCTCCCCGTGTCTCTCCCTGTGTCTCTCCCCGTGTCTCTCCCCGTGTCTCTCCCCGTGTCTCTCCCCGTGTCTCTCCCCGTGTCTCTCCCCGTGTCTCTCCCCGTGTCTTTCTCTCTCCCTGTGTCTCTCCGTCTCTCTCCCTCCATGTCTCCCCGTGTCTCTCCCCCCGTGTGTCTCCCCGTGTCTCTCCCTCCGTGTCTCTCTTCGTGTCTCTCTTCGTGTCTCTCTTCGTGTCTCTCTTCGTGTCTCTCTTCGTGTCTCTCTTCGTGTCTCTCTTCGTGTCTCTCTTCGTGTCTCTCTTCGTGTCTCTCTTCGTGTCTCTCTTCGTATCTCTCTTCGTGTCTCTCTTCGTGTCTCTCCCCGTGTCTCTCCCCCCCCCGTGTCTCTCTCTCCCCGTGTCTCTCTCCCTGTGTCTCTCCGTCTCTCTCCCCGTGTGTCTCTCCCCCCGTGTCTCTCCGCGTGTCTCTCCCCCCCCCCCCGTGTCTCTCTCTCCCCGTGTCTCTCTCCCTGTGTCTCTCCGTCTCTCTCCCCGTGTGTCTCTCCCCCCGTGTCTCTCCCCCCATGTCTCTCTCCCACACCCCCCCCCCCGTGTCTCTCTCCCCGCGTCTCTCTCCCCGTGTCTCTCCCCCCGTGTCTCTCCCCCCGTGTCTCTCCCCCCGTGTCTCTCTTCGTGTCTCTCCCCGTGTCTCTCCCCCCCCCCCCCGTGTCTCTCTCTCCCCGTGTCTCTCTCCCTGTGTCTCTCCGTCTCTCTCCCCGTGTGTCTCTCCCCCCGTGTCTCTCCCCCCATGTCTCTCTCCCACACCCCCCCCCCCCGTGTCTCTCTCCCCGCGTCTCTCTCCCCGTGTCTCTCTCCCCGTGTCTCTCCCTCCGTGTCTCTCCCCCCGTGTCTCTCTTCGTGTCTCTCCCCGTGTCTCTCCCCCCCCCCCCGTGTCTCTCTCTCCCCGTGTCTCTCTCCCCGTGTCTCTCTCCCTGTGTCTCTCTCCCACACCCCCCCCCCCCCCCCCCGTGTCTCTCTCCCCGTGTCTCTCTCCCCGTGTCTCTCTCCCCCCGTGTTTGTCTATCACTGGCGGCACCGGGCCGTTGTCCGTCACTGGTACCAGGGCGTCTTGCGCACCCATCGCAGCGCGAGGCCAGCGTCGGTGCGAATCTTGATGGACGCCGCCTCGGCCTCACGCACCGTCTCCTTAACGGACTGCATCAGGTTCTGCGCATTGTGAACCAGCATCTCGGTGGCCTGGTGAGAGAGAGAGAGAGACACGGGGTGAGAGAGACACGGGGTGAGAGAGAGAGACACGGGGAGAGAGACACGGGGAGAGAGAGAAACACGGGGAGAGAGACACGGGGTGAGAGACACGGGGTGAGAGAGAGAGAGACACGGGGAGAGAGAGAGACAGAGACACGGAGAGAGAGAGACACGGGGTGAGAGAGAGAGAGACACGGGGAGAGAGAGAGACAGAGACACGGGGAGAGAGAGAGACAGAGACACGGAGAGAGAGAGAGACACGGGGTGAGTGAGAGAGAGACACGGGGAGAGAGAGAGACACGGGGTGAGAGACACGGGGAGAGAGACACGGGGAGAGAGAGAGACACGGGGTGAGAGACACGGGGTGAGAGAGAGAGACACGGGGTGAGAGAGAGAGACACGGGGTGAGAGAGAGAGACACGGGGAGAGACGCGGGGAGAGAGACACGGGGTGAGAGAGAGAGACACGGGGTGAGAGACACGGGGAGAGAGAGAGACACGGGGAGAGAGACACGGGGTGAGAGAGAGAGACACGGGGTGAGAGACACGGGGAGAGAGAGAGACACGGGGAGAGAGACACGGGGTGAGAGACACGGGGTGAGAGAGAGAGACACGGGGAGAGAGAGAGACACGGGGTGAGAGACACGGGGTGAGAGACACGGGGTGAGAGAGAGAGACACGGGGAGAGAAAGAGACACGGGGTGAGAGACACGGGGAGAGAGACACGGGGTGAGAGACACGGGGTGAGAGACACGGGGAGAGAGAGAGACACGGGGAGAGAGAGAGACACGGGGTGAGAGACACGGGGTGAGAGACACGGGGTGAGAGAGAGAGACACGGGGAGAGAGAGAGACACGGGGTGAGAGACACGGGGAGAGAGAGACACGGGGTGAGTGAGACACGGGGTGAGTGAGAGACACGGGGTGAGAGACACGGGGAGAGAGACACGGGGAGAGAGAGAGACACGGGGTGAGTGAGAGACACGGGGTGAGAGACACGGGGTGAGAGAGAGACACGGGGTGAGAGAGACACGGTGAGAGAGAGACACGGGGTGAGAGAGAGAGAGACACGGGGTGAGAGAGAGAGACACGGGGTGAGAGAGACACGGGGAGAGAGACACGGGGAGACACGGGGAGAGAGACACGGGGAGAGAGAGACACGGGGAGAGAGAGACACGGGGAGAGAGAGACACGGAGAGAGAGAGACACGGAGAGAGAGAGAGACACGGAGAGAGAGACACGGGGTTTTAGAGACGCGGGGTTTTAGAGACGCGGGGAGAGAGACACGGGGGGAGAGAGACACGGGGAGAGAGAGACACGGGGGGAGAGAGAGACACGGGGAGAGAGACACGGGGGGAGAGAGACACGGGGAGAGAGAGACACGGGGAGAGAGAGACACGGGGGGAGAGAGACACGGGGGGAGAGAGACACGGGGGGAGAGAGACACGGGGGGAGAGAGACACGGGGGGAGAGAGACACGGGGGGAGAGAGAGACACGGGGGGAGAGAGAGACACGGGGGGAGAGTGACACGGGGGGAGAGAGACACGGGGAGAGAGACACGGGGGGAGAGAGACACGGGGAGAGAGAGACACGGGGGGAGAGAGACACGGGGGGAGAGAGACACGGGGAGAGAGAGACACGGGGAGAGAGACACGGGGAGAGAGACACGGGGG
>NW_027621564.1:0-2000 GCF_964198595.1 Lampetra fluviatilis | reverse complement strand
TCACCCACCCACTCTCACCCACCCACCCACTCACCCACTCACCCTCTCTCTCACCCACCCACCCACTCACCCACCCACCCACCCACCCACCCACTCACCCACCCACCCACCCACTCACCCACCCACCCACTCACCCACTCACCCACCCACTCACCCACCCACCCACTCACCCACCCACCCACCCACTCACCCACCCACCCCACCCACTCACCCACCCACCCACCCACCCACACTCTCACTCTCACCCACCCACCCACCCACACTCTCACTCTCACCCACCCACCCACCCACTCACCCACCCACCCACCCACTCTCACTCTGACCCACCCACTCACCCTCTCTCACTCACCCACCCACCCACTCACCGACTCACCCTCTCTCACTCACCCACCCACCCACTCACTCACCAACTCACCCACTCACCCACCCACTCACTCTTTGACCCACTCACTGTACCACCCACCCATCCACTCACCCTCTCTCACTCTGACCCACCCACCCACCCTCTCTCTCACCCACCCACCCACCCACCCACTCACCAACCCACCCACTCACCAACCCACCCACTCACCAACCCACCCACTCACCAACCCACCCACCCACTCACCCACCCACCCACCCACCCACCCACTCTCACTCTGACCCACCCATTCACCCTCACCCACCCACTCACCCACTCACCCACCCACCCACTCACCCTCTCTCACTCTCACCCACCCACTCACCCACCCACTCACCCACCCACCCTCTCTCACTCTCACCCACCCACCCACTCACCCACTCACCCTCTCTCACTCTGACCCACCCACTCACCCTCACCCACCCACTCACCCACTCACCCACCCACCCACTCACCCTCTCTCACTCTCACCCACCCACCCACCCACGCACCCACCCACCCACCCACTCACCCTCTCTCACTCTGACCCACCCACCCACCCACTCACCCTCACCCACCCACTCACCCACGCACCCACCCACCCACTCACCCTCTCTCACTCTCACCCACCCACCCACCCACCCACGCACCCACCCACCCACTCACCCACCCACTCACCCACCCACTCACCCACCCACCCACTCTCTCACCCACCCACCCACTCACCCACTCACCCACTCTCTCACTCTCACCCACTCACCCACTCTCACTCTCACCCACCCACCCCACTCTCATTCTCACCCACCCACCCACCCACTCTCACTCTCACCCACCCACCCACCCACTCACCCACCCACCCACCCACTCACCCACCCACCCTCACTCTGACCCACCCACTCACCCTCTCTCACTCACCCACCCACCCACTCACCGACTCACCCTCTCTCACTCACCCACCCACCCACCCACTCACTCACCAACTCACCCACCCACTCACTCTTTGACCCACTCACTGTACCACCCACCCACCCACTCACCCCTCTCTCTCACTCTGACCCACTCACCAACCCACCCACTCACCAACCCACCCACTCACCCACCCACCCACTCTCACTCTGACCCACCCATTCACCCTCTCTCACTCACCCACCCACCCACCCACTCACCCACTCACCCTCTCTCACTCTCACCCACCCACTCACCCACCCACTCACCCACCCACCCTCTCTCACTCTCACCCACCCACCCACTCACCCACTCACCCTCTCTCACTCTCACCCACCCACGCACCCACCCACCCACTCACCCTCTCTCACTCTGACCCACCCACCCACTCACCCTCACCCACCCACTCACCCACTCACCCACCCACCCACCCACTCACCCTCTCTCACTCTCACCCACCCACCCACCCACTCACCCTCTCTCACTCTGACCCACCCACCCACCCACTCACCCTAACCCACCCACTCACCCACCCACCCACTCACCCTCTCTCACTCTCACCCACCCACCCACTCACCCACCCACCCACCCACTCAGCCACGCACCCACCCACTCAGCCACGCACCCACCCACCCACCCACTCACCCACCCACTCACCCACCCACTCACCCACCCA
>NW_027621563.1:0-5000 GCF_964198595.1 Lampetra fluviatilis | reverse complement strand
ACTCATTCACTCGCTCATTCACTAGCTCATTCACTCGCTCATTCACTCGCTCATTCACTCGAACATTCACTCGCTCATTCACTCACTCATGCGCTCACTTACCCACTCACTCACTTACCAACCCACTCACTTACCCAGTCACTCACTCACCCAGTCACTCACTCACCCACTCACTCACTCACTCACCCACTCACTCACCCACCCACTCACCTACTCACTCACCCACCCACCCACTCACCCACTCACTCACTCACTCACCCACTCACCCACTCACTCACCAACTCACTCACTCACCCACTCACTCACCCACTCACTCACCCACTCACTCACTCACTCGCCTACCCACCCACTCACTCACCCACTCACTCACTCACCCACTCACTCACTCACTCACCCACTCACTCACTCACTCGCCTACCCACCCACTCACTCACCCACTCACTCACCCACCCACCCACTCACCCACTCACTCACTCACTCACCCACTCACCCACTCACTCACCAACTCACTCACTCACCCACTCACTCACCCACTCACTCACCCACTCACTCACCCACTCACTCACTCACTCACTCGCCTACCCACCCACTCACTCACCCACTCACTCACTCACCCACTCACTCACCCACTCACTCACTCACCCACTCACTCACTCACTCACCCACTCACCCACTCACTCACCCACTCACTCACTCACCCACTCACTCACGGATCGTCAGCTGGTGGAGCCGTGGATGGAGTATCGAAAACACCGCAGACGGAGTTTGGGGGTGTTGCTACAGTGAGTGGGGGGGGGGGGGTCACTCATTCACTCGGTCATTCGCTCGCTCATTCACTCGCTCATTCGCTCGCTCATTCGCTCACTCATTCACTCATTCACTCGCTCATTCACTCGCTCATTCGCTCACTTACCCAGTCACTCACTTCCCAACCCACTCACTTACCCAGTCACTCACTCACCCAGTCACTCACTCACTCGCCCACTCACTCACTCAGCCACTCACCCACTCACACACCCACTCACTCACTCACCCACCCACCCACTCACCCACCCACCCACCCACTCACTCACTCACCCACTCACTCACTCACTCACTCGCCCACTCACCTACTCACTCACCCACCCACCCACTCACCCACTCACTCACTCACTCACCCACCCACCCACTCACTCACCCACCCACCCACTCACTCACTCACCCACCCACCAACTCACCCACCCACCCACTCACTCACCCACTCACCCACCCACCCACTCACTCGCTCGCTCACTTACCCACCCACTCACTCACCCACTCACTCACTCACCCACTCACTCACTCACTCACCCACTCACTCAGCCACCCACTCACTCACTCACCCACTCACTCACTCACTCGCCTACCCACTCACTCACTCACTCACCCACCCACCCACCCACTCACTCACCCACCCACTCACTCACTCACTCACTCACCCACCCACTCACTCACTCACTCACCCACTCACTCACCCACTCACTCACTCACCCACTCACTCACTCACTCACCCACTTACCCACTCACTCACCCACTCACTCACTCACTCACCCACTCACTCACGGATCGTCAGCTGGTGGAGCCGTGGATGGAGTATCGAAAACACCGCAGACGGAGTTTGGGGGTGTTGCTACAGTGAGTGGGGGGGGGGGGGGTCACTCATTCACTCGGTCATTCGCTCGCTCATTCACTCGCTCATTTACTCGCTCATTCGCTCGCTCATTCGCTCACTCATTCACTCATTCACTCGCTCATTCACTCGCTCATTCGCTCACTTACCCAGTCACTCACTTCCCAACCCACTCACTTACCCAGTCACTCACTCACCCAGTCACTCACTCACTCACTCGCCCACTCACTCACTCAGCCACTCACCCACTCACACACCCACTCAGTCACTCACTCACCCACCCACCCACTCACCCACCCACCCACTCACCCACCCACTCACTCACTCACCCACTCACTCACCCACTCACTCACTCACTCACCCACTCACCTACTCACTCACCCACCCACCCACTCACCCACTCACTCACTCACTCACCCACCCACCCACTCACTCACCCACCCACCAACTCACCCACCCACCCACTCACTCACCCACTCACCCACCCACCCACCCACCCACTCACTCGCTCGCTCACTTACCCACCCACTCACTCACTCACTCACTCACCCACTCACTCACTCAGCCACCCACTCACTCACTCACTCACCCACTCACTCACCCACTCACTCACTCAGCCACCCACTCACTCACTCACTCACTCACCCACTCACTCACCCACTCACTCACTCACTCGCCTACCCACTCACCCACTCACTCACCCACCCACTCACTCACTCACCCACTCACTCACTCACTCACCCACCCACCCACTCACTCACTCACTCACTCACCCACTCACTCACCCACTCACTCACTCACCCACTCACCCACCCACTCACTCACCCACTCACTCACTCACTCACTCACCCACTCACTCACTCACTCACTCACCCACTCACTCACCCACTCACTCACTCACCCACCCACTCACTCACTCACTCACCCACTCACTCACTCACTCACCCACTCACTCACGGATCGTCAGCTGGTGGAGCCGTGGATGGAGTATCGAAAACACCGCAGACGGAGTTTGGGGGTGTTGCTACAGTGAGTGGGGGGGGGGGGTCACTCATTCACTCGGTCATTCGCTCGCTCATTCACTCGCTCATTCACTCGCTCATTCGCTCGCTCATTCGCTCACTCATTCACTCATTCACTCGCTCATTCACTCGCTCATTCGCTCACTTACCCAGTCACTCACTTCCCAACCCACTCACTTACCCAGTCACTCACTCACCCAGTCACTCACTCACTCACCCACCCACTCACTCACTCACCCACTCACTCACTCACTCGCCTACCCACTCACTCACCCACTCACTCACTCACTCACCCACTCACTCACTCATTCACTCAGTCACTCATTCGCTCACTCACCCACTCACTCACCCATTCACTCACTCATTCACTCACACACTCACCCACTCACTCACCCACTCACTCACTCACTCACTCACCCACTCACTCACCAACTCACTCACCCACTCAGTCACCCACTCACTCACCCACTCATTCACCCACTCACTCACCCACTCACTCACCCACTCACTTACCCACTCACTCACTCAGTCACCCACTCACTCACTCACTCAGTCACCCACTCACTCACCCACTCATTCACCTACTCACTCACCCACTCACTCACCCACTCAGTCACCCACTCACTCACCCACTTTGTCACCCACTCATTCACTGACCCACTCACTCACCCACTCATTCACCCACTCACTCACCCACTCACTCACCCAATCAGTCACCCACTCACTCAGTCACCCACTCATTCACCCACTCACTCACTCACTCACTCACTCACCCACTCAGTCACCCACTCACTCAGTGACCCACTCATTCACCCACTCATTCACCCACTCACTCAGTCACCCACTCACTCACCCACTCATTCACCCACTCACCCACCCACTCACTCACCCACTCACCCACCCACCCACTCACTCGCTCGCTCACTTACCCACCCACTCACTCACCCACTCACTCACTCACTCACCCACTCACTCACTCAGCCACCCACTCACTCACTCACCCACTCACTCACCCACTCACTCACTCACTCGCCTACCCACTCACTCACCCACTCACTCACCCACTCACTCACCCACTCACTCACTCACTCACTCACTCACTCATTCACTCATTCGCTCACTCACCCACTCACTCACCCACTCACTCATTCACTCACACACTCACCCACTCACTCACTCACCCACTCACTCACTCACCCACCCACTCACTCACTCACCCACCCACTCACTCACTAACCCACTCACTCACTCACCCACCCACTCACTCACTCACTCACTCGCCTACCCACTCACTCACCCACTCACTCACCCACTCACTCACTCACCCACTCATTCACTCAGTCACTCATTCGCTCACTCACCCACTCACTCACCCACTCACTCATTCACTCACACACTCACCCACTCACTCACCCACTCACTCACTAACTCACTCACCCACTCACTCACCAACTCACTCACCCACTCAGTCACCCACTCACTCACCCACTCACTCACCCACTCACTTACCCACTCACTCACTCAGTCACCCACTCACTCACCCACTCAGTCACCCACTCACCTACCCACTCATTCACCCACTCACTCACCCACTCACTCACCCACTCAGTCACCCACTCACTCACCCACTCTGTCACCCACTCATTCACTGACCCACTCACTCACCCACTCATTCACCCACTCACTCACCCACTCACTCACCCACTCAGTCACCCAATCACTCAGTCACCCACTCATTCACCCACTCACTCACCCACTCACTCACCCACTCAGTCACCCACTCACTCAGTCACCCACTCATTCACCCACTCACTCACCCACTCACTCACCCACTCAGTCACCCACTCACTCAGTGACCCACTCATTCACCCACTCATTCACCCACTCATTCACCCACTCACTCAGTCACCCACTCACTCACTCACCCACTCATTCACCCACTCACTCACCCACTCAGTCACCCACTCACTCAGTCACCCACTCACTCAGTCACCCACTCACTCACCCACTCAGTCACCCACTCACTCAGTCACCCACTCATTCACCCACTCACTCACCCACTCACTCACCCACTCACTCAGTCACCCACTCACTCAGTCACCCACTCACTCACCCACTCATTCACCCACTCACTCACCCATTCACTCACCCACTCAGTGACCCACTCACTCAGTCACACACTCACTCACCCACTCATTCACCCACTCACTCACCCACTCACTCACCCACTCAGTCACCCACTCACTCAGTCACCCACTCACTCACCCACTCATTCACCCACTTACTCACCCACTCACTCACCCACTCAGTCACCCACTCACTCAGTCACC
>NW_027621562.1:30000-45165 GCF_964198595.1 Lampetra fluviatilis | reverse complement strand
ACATTCTTGGCAAATGCTTTCGCTTTCGCTCGTCTTGCGCCGATCCAAGAATTTCACCTCTAACGGCACAATACGAATGCCCCCGGCAGTCCCTCTTAATCATGGCCTCCGTTCCGAAAACCAACAAAATAGAACCGAGGTCCTATTCCATTATTCCCAGCTGCACTGTTCAGGCGTGCGGCCTGCTTTGAACACTCCAATTTTCTCAAAGTAAACGCTTCGGACCCCCACAGGACACTCAACCAAGAGCATCCGGGGAGCACCGAGAGGTGGGGGCCGGGACAGGCAGTGACACACCTCGCGGCGGACCGCAAGCCCCTTCCCAAGATCCAACTACGAGCTTTTTAACTGCAACAGCTTTAATATACGCTATTGGAGCTGGAATTACCGCGGCTGCTGGCACCAGACTTGCCCTCCAATGGATCCTCGTTAAAGGATTTAAAGTGTACTCATTCCAATTACAGGGCCTCGAAAGAGTCCTGTATTGTTATTTTTCGTCACTACCTCCCCGAGTCGGGAGTGGGTAATTTGCGCGCCTGCTGCCTTCCTTGGATGTGGTAGCCGTTTCTCAGGCTCCCTCTCCGGAATCGAACCCTGATTCCCCGTTACCCGTGGTCACCATGGTAGGCACGGAGCCTGCCATCGTAAGTTGATAGGGCAGACATTCGAAAGATACGTCGCCAGCACCAGGGCCGTGCGATCTGCCCACGTGGTTATCCAGAGTCACCAAAGCGTCCGGGCAAGCCCGGATTGGTTTTGGTCTAATAAGTGCACGCATCCCCGGAGGTCAGCGCTCGTCAGCATGTATTAGCTCTAGAATTACCACAGTTATCCAAGCAACGGTCGAGCGATCAAAGGAACCATAACTGATTTAATGAGCCATTCGCAGTTTCACTGTAACATCCGTTTGCACGCAGACATGCATGGCTTAATCTTTGAGACAAGCATATGCTACTGGCAGGATCAACCAGGTAGCTGGCGGCTTTCGACTCTCCACTCGCCAAAAGCACGCCATGGTGACCAGGCGCCCAGCCCAAAGGCTCGCCTGGCTCACACACAGCGTTTGCGGGCCCCAGCCTGCCCAAGTAGGGCAGGCAGGAGTCACTCTCCTGAGGCAAGCATGCACCCAGGCAGAGGAGAGTCCCCACACGCGTCCAAATTCGGACGGACAGGACCCCCACGCACACCATGTAAACACACCCTTTTGGCACGGACTTCACACAACACAAACCACCACAAGGAGGGGCCTCGCTTTGTCGTGTATGCTACCCCCGTTTGGCAACCTGACGGTGCTGAAAGCTCACAAAACACAGGGCTTCCCACAAGGCCAGCCACTTTGAGGCAGCTGTAAGCGCACCACACACACCCTACGTGGGGTGGGGAGGGAAGGAGCAGGGGTCGACCCCACATGCCTGCAAACCTCTAGAGCGGCCTTACAATGCTCGCTACTCTATGGACCGGCAACGGCAATTGAAACCAACCCTAAAATTCTTGCACAGTTGGCAGCCTTCCTTGGCACAAGACCAAACAGCGCAGCGAACCCGTGCAGCACCAACCCAAGGGGACAGCCTTCCCCACACACTCTGGAGGAGAAGAGGCTCCCTCGGGCTGAGTCACACAGCTCAAGATACTCGCTCATTCACGGAAAACTTGGGAAACAAAACCTGCTGACACACACCACTTATGCATCGCATGAAGATTGCCATTGTCCATACACTTGTGCAGGTGCGATGGAAATATTTTCTCGTTTTGGTGTATGCTATATTTTTACAGACAGCTACCGACAAACGGTAGAAATTAGCGGGGATAGGCCTCAGACATTACCCAAAGCTCCGGGAACGTGAGCGACGCAAGACGAATGGGCATTTTAAAGCAGATCTATGGCAGTTACTGACAGTGCCTGGCGTGGGTTACTTGTCTCCGTTGTCGAGAGGGGAAGACGACCCATGTATATGTAAAGGGCGATTTTTTTAGCAACCGTTAAGGCTGTTTTTCCCCTTCACTTGTATCGAGAGGGAAGCAAAGAACATGTATGGCGTGTACGTTTTTTTACGAATTTTCATTAGCAATCTAACGACATGAATTGCGAAGACGTTTTTTGAACAATTGTATTCCTTTCCCAAAACATCGAGTGCTAGTGTATAAAACCGCTAGAGAAAATAAATTGGCAGGCGAAACTTAAAAAGGAGAGACCCATGAACAGCATGGCCAGGCGGCTCACCTCGACGTTTTTTCCCCCGAGCAAAGTCCGCCGAGACCCCCTGTATCCCACGGGGATGTACTGGCGTGCACTTAAAGGTTGATGCCGCTCTGTTACTTGGGAAACGAACCACAAGCCAAATCCAGCTAATTTGTGAATGACTTAGCTCTCCTGCTTTCTCGAGAACGTGCTTTTTTCGTCGGATGAAACTTCCACAGGCTTTTCCAGCAGATTTGCACCTGCACTCAAAAAAGTCAAAATTTTTACACATAGACCCCATCAAACGGGAGAAATTGGCCCGGATTGCTCTCATGTGCGTTACGGGGCATCGTTTCTCTCGCGCCGAATTCTCTCGAGCTGGGAAATCGCTCATTTTTGCGTCGCCAAATATCGTACGAACGCCGTGAAACTTCCACAGGCTTTTTCAGCAGATTTGCACGTGCACTCAAAAAAGTCAAAATTTTTACACATAGACCCCATCAAACGGGAGAAATTGGCCCGGATTGCTCTCATGTGCGTTACGGGGCATCGTTTCTCTCGCGCCGAATTCCATCGAGCTGGGAAATCGCTCATTTTTGCGTCGCCAAATATCGTACGAACGCCGTGAAACTTCCACAGGCTTTTTCAGCAGATTTGCACCTGCACTCAAAAAAGTCAAAATTTTTACACATAGACCCCATCAAACGGGAGAAATTGGCCCGGATTGCTCTCATGTGCGTTACGGGGCATCGTTTCTCTCGCGCCGAATTCTCTCGAGCTGGGAAATCGCTCATTTTTGCGTCGCCAAATATCGTACGAACGCCGTGAAACTTCCACAGGCTTTTTCAGCAGATTTGCACGTGCACTCAAAAAAGTCAAAATTTTTACACATAGACCCCATCAAACGGGAGAAATTGGCCCGGATTGCTCTCATGTGCGTTACGGGGCATCGTTTCTGTCGCGCCGAATTCCATCGAGCTGGGAAATCGCTCATTTTTGCGTCGCCAAATATCGTACGAACGCCGTGAAACTTCCACAGGCTTTTTCAGCAGATTTGCACGTGCACTCAAAAAAGTCAAAATTTGTACACATAGACCCCATCAAACGGGAGAAATTGGCCCGGATTGCTCTCATGTGCGTTACGGGGGCATCGTTTCTCTCGCGCCGAATTCTCTCGAGCTGGGAAATCGCTCATTTTTGCGTCGCCAAATATCGTACGAACGCCGTGAAACTTCCACAGGCTTTTTCAGCAGATTTGCACGTGCACTCAAAAAAGTCAAAATTTTTACACATAGACCCCATCAAACGGGAGAAATTGGCCCGGATTGCTCTCATGTGCGTTACGGGGCATCGTTTCTGTCGCGCCGAATTCCATCGAGCTGGGAAATCGCTCATTTTTGCGTCGCCAAATATCGTACGAACGCCGTGAAACTTCCACAGGCTTTTTCAGCAGATTTGCACGTGCACTCAAAAAAGTCAAAATTTTTACACATAGACCCCATCAAACGGGAGAAATTGGCCGGGATTGCTCTCATGTGCGTTACGGGGCATCGTTTCTCTCGCGCCGAATTCCATCGAGGGGAAATCGCTCATTTTTGCGTCGCCAAATATCGTACGAACGCCGTGAAACTTCCACAGGCTTTTTCAGCAGATTTGCACGTGCACTCAAAAAAGTCAAAATTTGTACACATAGACCCCATCAAACGGGAGAAATTGGCCGGGATTGCTCTCATGTGCGTTACGGGGCATCGTTTCTCTCGCTCCGAATTCCATCGAGCTGGGAAATCGCTCATTTTTGCGTCGCCAAATATCGTACGAACGCCGTGAAACTTCCACAGGCTTTTTCAGCAGATTTGCACGTGCACTCAAAAAAGTCAAAATTTTTACACATAGACCCCATCAAACGGGAGAAATTGGCCGGGATTGCTCCTCATGTGCGTTACGGGGCATCGTTTCTCTCGCGCCGAATTCCATCGAGCTGGGAAATCGCTCATTTTTGCGTCGCCAAATATCGTACGAACGCCGTGAAACTTCCACAGGCTTTTCCAGCAGATTTGCACGTGCACTCAAAAAAGTCAAAATTTTTACACATAGACCCCATCAAACGGGAGAAAATTGGCCCGGATTGCTCTCATGTGCGTTACGGGGCATCGTTTCTCTCGCGCCGAATTCTCTCGAGCTGGGAAATCGCTCATTTTTGCGTCGCCAAATATCGTACGAACGCCGTGAAACTTCCACAGGCTTTTTCAGCAGATTTGCACCTGCACTCAAAAAAGTCAAAATTTTTACACATAGACCCCATCAAACGGGAGAAATTGGCCCGGATTGCTCTCATGTGCGTTACGGGGCATCGTTTCTCTCGCTCCGAATTCCATCGAGCTTGGAAATCGCTCATTTTTGCGTCGCCAAATATCGTACGAACGCCGTGAAACTTCCACAGGCTTTTCCAGCAGATTTGCACCTGCACTCAAAAAAGTCAAAATTTTTACACATAGACCCCATCAAACGGGAGAAATTGGCCGGGATTGCTCTCATGTGCGTTACGGGGCATCGTTTCTCTCGCTCCGAATTCCATCGAGCTGGGAAATCGCTCATTTTTGCGTCGCCAAATATCGTACGAACGCCGTGAAACTTCCACAGGCTTTTTCAGCAGATTTGCACGTGCACTCAAAAAAGTCAAAATTTGTACACATAGACCCCATCAAACGGGAGAAATTGGCCGGGATTGCTCTCATGTGCGTTACGGGGCATCGTTTCTCTCGCTCCGAATTCCATCGAGCTTGGAAATCGCTCATTTTTGCGTCGCCAAATATCGTACGAACGCCGTGAAACTTCCACAGGCTTTTCCAGCAGATTTGCACCTGCACTCAAAAAAGTCAAAATTTTTACACATAGACCCCATCAAACGGGAGAAATTGGCCCGGATTGCTCTCATGTGCGTTACGGGGCATCGTTTCTGTCGCGCCGAATTCCATCGAGCTGGGAAATCGCTCATTTTTGCGTCGCCAAATATCGTACGAACGCCGTGAAACTTCCACAGGCTTTTCCAGCAGATTTGCACCTGCACTCAAAAAAGTCAAAATTTTTACACATAGACCCCATCAAACGGGAGAAATTGGCCGGGATTGCTCTCATGTGCGTTACGGGGCATCGTTTCTCTCGCGCCGAATTCCATCGAGCTGGGAAATCGCTCATTTTTGCGTCGCCAAATATCGTACGAACGCCGTGAAACTTCCACAGGCTTTTCCAGCAGATTTGCACGTGCACTCAAAAAAGTCAAAATTTTTACACATAGACCCCATCAAACGGGAGAAATTGGCCCGGATTGCTCTCATGTGCGTTACGGGGCATCGTTTCTCTCGCGCCGAATTCTCTCGAGCTGGGAAATCGCTCATTTTTGCGTCGCCAAATATCGTACGAACGCCGTGAAACTTCCACAGGCTTTTTCAGCAGATTTGCACGTGCACTCAAAAAAGTCAAAATTTTTACACATAGACCCCATCAAACGGGAGAAATTGGCCCGGATTGCTCTCATGTGCGTTACGGGGCATCGTTTCTCTCGCTCCGAATTCCATCGAGCTTGGAAATCGCTCATTTTTGCGTCGCCAAATATCGTACGAACGCCGTGAAACTTCCACAGGCTTTTCCAGCAGATTTGCACCTGCACTCAAAAAAGTCAAAATTTTTACACATAGACCCCATCAAACGGGAGAAATTGGCCCGGATTGCTCTCATGTGCGTTACGGGGCATCGTTTCTGTCGCGCCGAATTCCATCGAGCTGGGAAATCGCTCATTTTTGCGTCGCCAAATATCGTACGAACGCCGTGAAACTTCCACAGGCTTTTCCAGCAGATTGGCACGTGCACTCAAAAAAGTCAAAATTTGTACACATAGACCCCATCAAACGGGAGAAATTGGCCGGGATTGCTCTCATGTGCGTTACGGGGCATCGTTTCTCTCGCTCCGAATTCCATCGAGCTGGGAAATCGCTCATTTTTGCGTCGCCAAATATCGTACGAACGCCGTGAAACTTCCACAGGCTTTTCCAGCAGATTTGCACGTGCACTCAAAAAAGTCAAAATTTTTACACATAGACCCCATCAAACGGGAGAAATTGGCCCGGATTGCTCTCATGTGCGTTACGGGGCATCGTTTCTCTCGCGCCGAATTCTCTCGAGCTGGGAAATCGCTCATTTTTGCGTCGCCAAATATCGTACGAACGCCGTGAAACTTCCACAGGCTTTTTCAGCAGATTTGCACGTGCACTCAAAAAAGTCAAAATTTGTACACATAGACCCCATCAAACGGGAGAAATTGGCCGGGATTGCTCTCATGTGCGTTACGGGGCATCGTTTCTCTCGCTCCGAATTCCATCGAGCTTGGAAATCGCTCATTTTTGCGTCGCCAAATATCGTACGAACGCCGTGAAACTTCCACAGGCTTTTCCAGCAGATTTGCACCTGCACTCAAAAAAGTCAAAATTTTTACACATAGACCCCATCAAACGGGAGAAATTGGCCCGGATTGCTCTCATGTGCGTTACGGGGCATCGTTTCTGTCGCGCCGAATTCCATCGAGCTGGGAAATCGCTCATTTTTGCGTCGCCAAATATCGTACGAACGCCGTGAAACTTCCACAGGCTTTTCCAGCAGATTGGCACGTGCACTCAAAAAAGTCAAAATTTGTACACATAGACCCCATCAAACGGGAGAAATTGGCCGGGATTGCTCTCATGTGCGTTACGGGGCATCGTTTCTCTCGCTCCGAATTCCATCGAGCTGGGAAATCGCTCATTTTTGCGTCGCCAAATATCGTACGAACGCCGTGAAACTTCCACAGGCTTTTTCAGCAGATTTGCACGTGCACTCAAAAAAGTCAAAATTTTTACACATAGACCCCATCAAACGGGAGAAATTGGCCGGGATTGCTCTCATGTGCGTTACGGGGCATCGTTTCTCTCGCGCCGAATTCCATCGAGCTGGGAAATCGCTCATTTTTGCGTCGCCAAATATCGTACGAACGCCGTGAAACTTCCACAGGCTTTTTCAGCAGATTTGCACGTGCACTCAAAAAAGTCAAAATTTTTACACATAGACCCCATCAAACGGGAGAAATTGGCCCGGATTGCTCTCATGTGCGTTACGGGGCATCGTTTCTCTCGCTCCGAATTCCATCGAGCTTGGAAATCGCTCATTTTTGCGTCGCCAAATATCGTACGAACGCCGTGAAACTTCCACAGGCTTTTCCAGCAGATTTGCACCTGCACTCAAAAAAGTCAAAATTTTTACACATAGACCCCATCAAACGGGAGAAATTGGCCCGGATTGCTCTCATGTGCGTTACGGGGCATCGTTTCTCTCGCGCCGAATTCTCTCGAGCTGGGAAATCGCTCATTTTTGCGTCGCCAAATATCGTACGAACGCCGTGAAACTTCCACAGGCTTTTTCAGCAGATTTGCACCTGCACTCAAAAAAGTCAAAATTTGTACACATAGACCCCATCAAACGGGAGAAATTGGCCGGGATTGCTCTCATGTGCGTTACGGGGCATCGTTTCTCTCGCTCCGAATTCCATCGAGCTGGGAAATCGCTCATTTTTGCGTCGCCAAATATCGTACGAACGCCGTGAAACTTCCACAGGCTTTTTCAGCAGATTTGCACGTGCACTCAAAAAAGTCAAAATTTTTACACATAGACCCCATCAAACGGGAGAAATTGGCCGGGATTGCTCTCATGTGCGTTACGGGGCATCGTTTCTCTCGCGCCGAATTCCATCGAGCTGGGAAATCGCTCATTTTTGCGTCGCCAAATATCGTACGAACGCCGTGAAACTTCCACAGGCTTTTCCAGCAGATTTGCACGTGCACTCAAAAAAGTCAAAATTTTTACACATAGACCCCATCAAACGGGAGAAATTGGCCCGGATTGCTCTCATGTGCGTTACGGGGCATCGTTTCTCTCGCGCCGAATTCTCTCGAGCTGGGAAATCGCTCATTTTTGCGTCGCCAAATATCGTACGAACGCCGTGAAACTTCCACAGGCTTTTTCAGCAGATTTGCACCTGCACTCAAAAAAGTCAAAATTTTTACACATAGACCCCATCAAACGGGAGAAATTGGCCCGGATTGCTCTCATGTGCGTTACGGGGCATCGTTTCTCTCGCTCCGAATTCCATCGAGCTTGGAAATCGCTCATTTTTGCGTCGCCAAATATCGTACGAACGCCGTGAAACTTCCACAGGCTTTTCCAGCAGATTTGCACCTGCACTCAAAAAAGTCAAAATTTTTACACATAGACCCCATCAAACGGGAGAAATTGGCCCGGATTGCTCTCATGTGCGTTACGGGGCATCGTTTCTGTCGCGCCGAATTCCATCGAGCTGGGAAATCGCTCATTTTTGCGTCGCCAAATATCGTACGAACGCCGTGAAACTTCCACAGGCTTTTTCAGCAGATTTGCACCTGCACTCAAAAAAGTCAAAATTTGTACACATAGACCCCATCAAACGGGAGAAATTGGCCGGGATTGCTCTCATGTGCGTTACGGGGCATCGTTTCTCTCGCTCCGAATTCCATCGAGCTGGGAAATCGCTCATTTTTGCGTCGCCAAATATCGTACGAACGCCGTGAAACTTCCACAGGCTTTTTCAGCAGATTTGCACGTGCACTCAAAAAAGTCAAAATTTTTACACATAGACCCCATCAAACGGGAGAAATTGGCCGGGATTGCTCTCATGTGCGTTACGGGGCATCGTTTCTCTCGCGCCGAATTCCATCGAGCTGGGAAATCGCTCATTTTTGCGTCGCCAAATATCGTACGAACGCCGTGAAACTTCCACAGGCTTTTCCAGCAGATTTGCACGTGCACTCAAAAAAGTCAAAATTTTTACACATAGACCCCATCAAACGGGAGAAATTGGCCCGGATTGCTCTCATGTGCGTTACGGGGCATCGTTTCTCTCGCGCCGAATTCTCTCGAGCTGGGAAATCGCTCATTTTTGCGTCGCCAAATATCGTACGAACGCCGTGAAACTTCCACAGGCTTTTTCAGCAGATTTGCACCTGCACTCAAAAAAGTCAAAATTTTTACACATAGACCCCATCAAACGGGAGAAATTGGCCCGGATTGCTCTCATGTGCGTTACGGGGCATCGTTTCTCTCGCTCCGAATTCCATCGAGCTTGGAAATCGCTCATTTTTGCGTCGCCAAATATCGTACGAACGCCGTGAAACTTCCACAGGCTTTTCCAGCAGATTTGCACCTGCACTCAAAAAAGTCAAAATTTTTACACATAGACCCCATCAAACGGGAGAAATTGGCCCGGATTGCTCTCATGTGCGTTACGGGGCATCGTTTCTGTCGCGCCGAATTCCATCGAGCTGGGAAATCGCTCATTTTTGCGTCGCCAAATATCGTACGAACGCCGTGAAACTTCCACAGGCTTTTCCAGCAGATTGGCACGTGCACTCAAAAAAGTCAAAATTTGTACACATAGACCCCATCAAACGGGAGAAATTGGCCGGGATTGCTCTCATGTGCGTTACGGGGCATCGTTTCTCTCGCTCCGAATTCCATCGAGCTGGGAAATCGCTCATTTTTGCGTCGCCAAATATCGTACGAACGCCGTGAAACTTCCACAGGCTTTTTCAGCAGATTTGCACGTGCACTCAAAAAAGTCAAAATTTGTACACATAGACCCCATCAAACGGGAGAAATTGGCCGGGATTGCTCTCATGTGCGTTACGGGGCATCGTTTCTCTCGCGCCGAATTCCATCGAGCTGGGAAATCGCTCATTTTTGCGTCGCCAAATATCGTACGAACGCCGTGAAACTTCCACAGGCTTTTTCAGCAGATTTGCACGTGCACTCAAAAAAGTCAAAATTTTTACACATAGACCCCATCAAACGGGAGAAATTGGCCGGGATTGCTCTCATGTGCGTTACGGGGCATCGTTTCTCTCGCGCCGAATTCCATCGAGCTGGGAAATCGCTCATTTTTGCGTCGCCAAATATCGTACGAACGCCGTGAAACTTCCACAGGCTTTTTCAGCAGATTTGCACGTGCACTCAAAAAAGTCAAAATTTTTACACATAGACCCCATCAAACGGGAGAAATTGGCCCGGATTGCTCTCATGTGCGTTACGGGGCATCGTTTCTCTCGCTCCGAATTCCATCGAGCTTGGAAATCGCTCATTTTTGCGTCGCCAAATATCGTACGAACGCCGTGAAACTTCCACAGGCTTTTCCAGCAGATTTGCACCTGCACTCAAAAAAGTCAAAATTTTTACACATAGACCCCATCAAACGGGAGAAATTGGCCCGGATTGCTCTCATGTGCGTTACGGGGCATCGTTTCTCTCGCGCCGAATTCTCTCGAGCTGGGAAATCGCTCATTTTTGCGTCGCCAAATATCGTACGAACGCCGTGAAACTTCCACAGGCTTTTTCAGCAGATTTGCACCTGCACTCAAAAAAGTCAAAATTTGTACACATAGACCCCATCAAACGGGAGAAATTGGCCGGGATTGCTCTCATGTGCGTTACGGGGCATCGTTTCTCTCGCTCCGAATTCCATCGAGCTGGGAAATCGCTCATTTTTGCGTCGCCAAATATCGTACGAACGCCGTGAAACTTCCACAGGCTTTTTCAGCAGATTTGCACGTGCACTCAAAAAAGTCAAAATTTTTACACATAGACCCCATCAAACGGGAGAAATTGGCCGGGATTGCTCTCATGTGCGTTACGGGGCATCGTTTCTCTCGCGCCGAATTCCATCGAGCTGGGAAATCGCTCATTTTTGCGTCGCCAAATATCGTACGAACGCCGTGAAACTTCCACAGGCTTTTCCAGCAGATTTGCACGTGCACTCAAAAAAGTCAAAATTTTTACACATAGACCCCATCAAACGGGAGAAATTGGCCCGGATTGCTCTCATGTGCGTTACGGGGCATCGTTTCTCTCGCGCCGAATTCTCTCGAGCTGGGAAATCGCTCATTTTTGCGTCGCCAAATATCGTACGAACGCCGTGAAACTTCCACAGGCTTTTTCAGCAGATTTGCACGTGCACTCAAAAAAGTCAAAATTTTTACACATAGACCCCATCAAACGGGAGAAATTGGCCCGGATTGCTCTCATGTGCGTTACGGGGCATCGTTTCTCTCGCTCCGAATTCCATCGAGCTTGGAAATCGCTCATTTTTGCGTCGCCAAATATCGTACGAACGCCGTGAAACTTCCACAGGCTTTTCCAGCAGATTTGCACCTGCACTCAAAAAAGTCAAAATTTTTACACATAGACCCCATCAAACGGGAGAAATTGGCCCGGATTGCTCTCATGTGCGTTACGGGGCATCGTTTCTGTCGCGCCGAATTCCATCGAGCTGGGAAATCGCTCATTTTTGCGTCGCCAAATATCGTACGAACGCCGTGAAACTTCCACAGGCTTTTCCAGCAGATTGGCACGTGCACTCAAAAAAGTCAAAATTTGTACACATAGACCCCATCAAACGGGAGAAATTGGCCGGGATTGCTCTCATGTGCGTTACGGGGCATCGTTTCTCTCGCTCCGAATTCCATCGAGCTGGGAAATCGCTCATTTTTGCGTCGCCAAATATCGTACGAACGCCGTGAAACTTCCACAGGCTTTTCCAGCAGATTTGCACGTGCACTCAAAAAAGTCAAAATTTTTACACATAGACCCCATCAAACGGGAGAAATTGGCCCGGATTGCTCTCATGTGCGTTACGGGGCATCGTTTCTCTCGCGCCGAATTCTCTCGAGCTGGGAAATCGCTCATTTTTGCGTCGCCAAATATCGTACGAACGCCGTGAAACTTCCACAGGCTTTTCCAGCAGATTTGCACGTGCACTCAAAAAAGTCAAAATTTTTACACATAGACCCCATCAAACGGGAGAAATTGGCCCGGATTGCTCTCATGTGCGTTACGGGGCATCGTTTCTCTCGCGCCGAATTCTCTCGAGCTGGGAAATCGCTCATTTTTGCGTCGCCAAATATCGTACGAACGCCGTGAAACTTCCACAGGCTTTTTCAGCAGATTTGCACGTGCACTCAAAAAAGTCAAAATTTTTACACATAGACCCCATCAAACGGGAGAAATTGGCCCGGATTGCTCTCATGTGCGTTACGGGGCATCGTTTCTGTCGCGCCGAATTCCATCGAGCTGGGAAATCGCTCATTTTTGCGTCGCCAAATATCGTACGAACGCCGTGAAACTTCCACAGGCTTTTTCAGCAGATTTGCACGTGCACTCAAAAAAGTCAAAATTTGTACACATAGACCCCATCAAACGGGAGAAATTGGCCCGGATTGCTCTCATGTGCGTTACGGGGCATCGTTTCTCTCGCGCCGAATTCTCTCGAGCTGGGAAATCGCTCATTTTTGCGTCGCCAAATATCGTACGAACGCCGTGAAACTTCCACAGGCTTTTTCAGCAGATTTGCACGTGCACTCAAAAAAGTCAAAATTTTTACACATAGACCCCATCAAACGGGAGAAATTGGCCCGGATTGCTCTCATGTGCGTTACGGGGCATCGTTTCTGTCGCGCCGAATTCCATCGAGCTGGGAAATCGCTCATTTTTGCGTCGCCAAATATCGTACGAACGCCGTGAAACTTCCACAGGCTTTTTCAGCAGATTTGCACGTGCACTCAAAAAAGTCAAAATTTTTACACATAGACCCCATCAAACGGGAGAAATTGGCCGGGATTGCTCTCATGTGCGTTACGGGGCATCGTTTCTCTCGCGCCGAATTCCATCGAGCTGGGAAATCGCTCATTTTTGCGTCGCCAAATATCGTACGAACGCCGTGAAACTTCCACAGGCTTTTTCAGCAGATTTGCACCTGCACTCAAAAAAGTCAAAATTTTTACACATAGACCCCATCAAACGGGAGAAATTGGCCCGGATTGCTCTCATGTGCGTTACGGGGCATCGTTTCTCTCGCGCCGAATTCTCTCGAGCTGGGAAATCGCTCATTTTTGCGTCGCCAAATATCGTACGAACGCCGTGAAACTTCCACAGGCTTTTTCAGCAGATTTGCACGTGCACTCAAAAAAGTCAAAATTTTTACACATAGACCCCATCAAACGGGAGAAATTGGCCCGGATTGCTCTCATGTGCGTTACGGGGCATCGTTTCTGTCGCGCCGAATTCCATCGAGCTGGGAAATCGCTCATTTTTGCGTCGCCAAATATCGTACGAACGCCGTGAAACTTCCACAGGCTTTTTCAGCAGATTTGCACGTGCACTCAAAAAAGTCAAAATTTGTACACATAGACCCCATCAAACGGGAGAAATTGGCCCGGATTGCTCTCATGTGCGTTACGGGGCATCGTTTCTCTCGCGCCGAATTCTCTCGAGCTGGGAAATCGCTCATTTTTGCGTCGCCAAATATCGTACGAACGCCGTGAAACTTCCACAGGCTTTTTCAGCAGATTTGCACGTGCACTCAAAAAAGTCAAAATTTTTACACATAGACCCCATCAAACGGGAGAAATTGGCCCGGATTGCTCTCATGTGCGTTACGGGGCATCGTTTCTGTCGCGCCGAATTCCATCGAGCTGGGAAATCGCTCATTTTTGCGTCGCCAAATATCGTACGAACGCCGTGAAACTTCCACAGGCTTTTTCAGCAGATTTGCACGTGCACTCAAAAAAGTCAAAATTTTTACACATAGACCCCATCAAACGGGAGAAATTGGCCGGGATTGCTCTCATGTGCGTTACGGGGCATCGTTTCTCTCGCGCCGAATTCCATCGAGCTGGGAAATCGCTCATTTTTGCGTCGCCAAATATCGTACGAACGCCGTGAAACTTCCACAGGCTTTTTCAGCAGATTTGCACGTGCACTCAAAAAAGTCAAAATTTGTACACATAGACCCCATCAAACGGGAGAAATTGGCCGGGATTGCTCTCATGTGCGTTACGGGGCATCGTTTCTCTCGCTCCGAATTCCATCGAGCTGGGAAATCGCTCATTTTTGCGTCGCCAAATATCGTACGAACGCCGTGAAACTTCCACAGGCTTTTTCAGCAGATTTGCACGTGCACTCAAAAAAGTCAAAATTTTTACACATAGACCCCATCAAACGGGAGAAATTGGCCGGGATTGCTCTCATGTGCGTTACGGGGCATCGTTTCTCTCGCGCCGAATTCCATCGAGCTGGGAAATCGCTCATTTTTGCGTCGCCAAATATCGTACGAACGCCGTGAAACTTCCACAGGCTTTTCCAGCAGATTTGCACGTGCACTCAAAAAAGTCAAAATTTTTACACATAGACCCCATCAAACGGGAGAAATTGGCCCGGATTGCTCTCATGTGCGTTACGGGGCATCGTTTCTCTCGCGCCGAATTCTCTCGAGCTGGGAAATCGCTCATTTTTGCGTCGCCAAATATCGTACGAACGCCGTGAAACTTCCACAGGCTTTTTCAGCAGATTTGCACCTGCACTCAAAAAAGTCAAAATTTTTACACATAGACCCCATCAAACGGGAGAAATTGGCCCGGATTGCTCTCATGTGCGTTACGGGGCATCGTTTCTCTCGCTCCGAATTCCATCGAGCTGGGAAATCGCTCATTTTTGCGTCGCCAAATATCGTACGAACGCCGTGAAACTTCCACAGGCTTTTCCAGCAGATTTGCACCTGCACTCAAAAAAGTCAAAATTTTTACACATAGACCCCATCAAACGGGAGAAATTGGCCGGGATTGCTCTCATGTGCGTTACGGGGCATCGTTTCTCTCGCTCCGAATTCCATCGAGCTGGGAAATCGCTCATTTTTGCGTCGCCAAATATCGTACGAACGCCGTGAAACTTCCACAGGCTTTTTCAGCAGATTTGCACGTGCACTCAAAAAAGTCAAAATTTGTACACATAGACCCCATCAAACGGGAGAAATTGGCCGGGATTGCTCTCATGTGCGTTACGGGGCATCGTTTCTCTCGCTCCGAATTCCATCGAGCTTGGAA
>NW_027621562.1:5000-20000 GCF_964198595.1 Lampetra fluviatilis | reverse complement strand
ATGCCGCTCTGTTACTTGGGAAACGAACCACAAGCCAAATCCAGCTAATTTGTGAATGACTTAGCTCTCCTGCTTTCTCGAGAACGTGCTTTTTTCGTCGGATGAAACTTCCACAGGCTTTTCCAGCAGATTTGCACCTGCACTCAAAAAAGTCAAAATTTTTACACATAGACCCCATCAAACGGGAGAAATTGGCCCGGATTGCTCTCATGTGCGTTACGGGGCATCGTTTCTCTCGCTCCGAATTCCATCGAGCTGGGAAATCGCTCATTTTTGCGTCGCCAAATATCGTACGAACGCCGTGAAACTTCCACAGGCTTTTCCAGCAGATTTGCACCTGCACTCAAAAAAGTCAAAATTTTTACACATAGACCCCATCAAACGGGAGAAATTGGCCCGGATTGCTCTCATGTGCGTTACGGGGCATCGTTTCTCTCGCGCCGAATTCTCTCGAGCTGGGAAATCGCTCATTTTTGCGTCGCCAAATATCGTACGAACGCCGTGAAACTTCCACAGGCTTTTTCAGCAGATTTGCACCTGCACTCAAAAAAGTCAAAATTTGTACACATAGACCCCATCAAACGGGAGAAATTGGCCGGGATTGCTCTCATGTGCGTTACGGGGCATCGTTTCTCTCGCTCCGAATTCCATCGAGCTGGGAAATCGCTCATTTTTGCGTCGCCAAATATCGTACGAACGCCGTGAAACTTCCACAGGCTTTTTCAGCAGATTTGCACGTGCACTCAAAAAAGTCAAAATTTTTACACATAGACCCCATCAAACGGGAGAAATTGGCCGGGATTGCTCTCATGTGCGTTACGGGGCATCGTTTCTCTCGCGCCGAATTCCATCGAGCTGGGAAATCGCTCATTTTTGCGTCGCCAAATATCGTACGAACGCCGTGAAACTTCCACAGGCTTTTCCAGCAGATTTGCACGTGCACTCAAAAAAGTCAAAATTTTTACACATAGACCCCATCAAACGGGAGAAATTGGCCCGGATTGCTCTCATGTGCGTTACGGGGCATCGTTTCTCTCGCGCCGAATTCTCTCGAGCTGGGAAATCGCTCATTTTTGCGTCGCCAAATATCGTACGAACGCCGTGAAACTTCCACAGGCTTTTTCAGCAGATTTGCACCTGCACTCAAAAAAGTCAAAATTTTTACACATAGACCCCATCAAACGGGAGAAATTGGCCCGGATTGCTCTCATGTGCGTTACGGGGCATCGTTTCTCTCGCTCCGAATTCCATCGAGCTTGGAAATCGCTCATTTTTGCGTCGCCAAATATCGTACGAACGCCGTGAAACTTCCACAGGCTTTTCCAGCAGATTTGCACCTGCACTCAAAAAAGTCAAAATTTTTACACATAGACCCCATCAAACGGGAGAAATTGGCCCGGATTGCTCTCATGTGCGTTACGGGGCATCGTTTCTGTCGCGCCGAATTCCATCGAGCTGGGAAATCGCTCATTTTTGCGTCGCCAAATATCGTACGAACGCCGTGAAACTTCCACAGGCTTTTTCAGCAGATTTGCACCTGCACTCAAAAAAGTCAAAATTTGTACACATAGACCCCATCAAACGGGAGAAATTGGCCGGGATTGCTCTCATGTGCGTTACGGGGCATCGTTTCTCTCGCTCCGAATTCCATCGAGCTGGGAAATCGCTCATTTTTGCGTCGCCAAATATCGTACGAACGCCGTGAAACTTCCACAGGCTTTTTCAGCAGATTTGCACGTGCACTCAAAAAAGTCAAAATTTTTACACATAGACCCCATCAAACGGGAGAAATTGGCCGGGATTGCTCTCATGTGCGTTACGGGGCATCGTTTCTCTCGCGCCGAATTCCATCGAGCTGGGAAATCGCTCATTTTTGCGTCGCCAAATATCGTACGAACGCCGTGAAACTTCCACAGGCTTTTCCAGCAGATTTGCACGTGCACTCAAAAAAGTCAAAATTTTTACACATAGACCCCATCAAACGGGAGAAATTGGCCCGGATTGCTCTCATGTGCGTTACGGGGCATCGTTTCTCTCGCGCCGAATTCTCTCGAGCTGGGAAATCGCTCATTTTTGCGTCGCCAAATATCGTACGAACGCCGTGAAACTTCCACAGGCTTTTTCAGCAGATTTGCACCTGCACTCAAAAAAGTCAAAATTTTTACACATAGACCCCATCAAACGGGAGAAATTGGCCCGGATTGCTCTCATGTGCGTTACGGGGCATCGTTTCTCTCGCTCCGAATTCCATCGAGCTTGGAAATCGCTCATTTTTGCGTCGCCAAATATCGTACGAACGCCGTGAAACTTCCACAGGCTTTTCCAGCAGATTTGCACCTGCACTCAAAAAAGTCAAAATTTTTACACATAGACCCCATCAAACGGGAGAAATTGGCCGGGATTGCTCTCATGTGCGTTACGGGGCATCGTTTCTCTCGCTCCGAATTCCATCGAGCTGGGAAATCGCTCATTTTTGCGTCGCCAAATATCGTACGAACGCCGTGAAACTTCCACAGGCTTTTTCAGCAGATTTGCACGTGCACTCAAAAAAGTCAAAATTTGTACACATAGACCCCATCAAACGGGAGAAATTGGCCGGGATTGCTCTCATGTGCGTTACGGGGCATCGTTTCTCTCGCTCCGAATTCCATCGAGCTTGGAAATCGCTCATTTTTGCGTCGCCAAATATCGTACGAACGCCGTGAAACTTCCACAGGCTTTTCCAGCAGATTTGCACCTGCACTCAAAAAAGTCAAAATTTTTACACATAGACCCCATCAAACGGGAGAAATTGGCCCGGATTGCTCTCATGTGCGTTACGGGGCATCGTTTCTGTCGCGCCGAATTCCATCGAGCTGGGAAATCGCTCATTTTTGCGTCGCCAAATATCGTACGAACGCCGTGAAACTTCCACAGGCTTTTCCAGCAGATTTGCACCTGCACTCAAAAAAGTCAAAATTTTTACACATAGACCCCATCAAACGGGAGAAATTGGCCGGGATTGCTCTCATGTGCGTTACGGGGCATCGTTTCTCTCGCGCCGAATTCCATCGAGCTGGGAAATCGCTCATTTTTGCGTCGCCAAATATCGTACGAACGCCGTGAAACTTCCACAGGCTTTTCCAGCAGATTTGCACGTGCACTCAAAAAAGTCAAAATTTTTACACATAGACCCCATCAAACGGGAGAAATTGGCCCGGATTGCTCTCATGTGCGTTACGGGGCATCGTTTCTCTCGCGCCGAATTCTCTCGAGCTGGGAAATCGCTCATTTTTGCGTCGCCAAATATCGTACGAACGCCGTGAAACTTCCACAGGCTTTTTCAGCAGATTTGCACGTGCACTCAAAAAAGTCAAAATTTTTACACATAGACCCCATCAAACGGGAGAAATTGGCCCGGATTGCTCTCATGTGCGTTACGGGGCATCGTTTCTCTCGCTCCGAATTCCATCGAGCTTGGAAATCGCTCATTTTTGCGTCGCCAAATATCGTACGAACGCCGTGAAACTTCCACAGGCTTTTCCAGCAGATTTGCACCTGCACTCAAAAAAGTCAAAATTTTTACACATAGACCCCATCAAACGGGAGAAATTGGCCCGGATTGCTCTCATGTGCGTTACGGGGCATCGTTTCTGTCGCGCCGAATTCCATCGAGCTGGGAAATCGCTCATTTTTGCGTCGCCAAAAATCGTACGAACGCCGTGAAACTTCCACAGGCTTTTCCAGCAGATTGGCACGTGCACTCAAAAAAGTCAAAATTTGTACACATAGACCCCATCAAACGGGAGAAATTGGCCGGGATTGCTCTCATGTGCGTTACGGGGCATCGTTTCTCTCGCTCCGAATTCCATCGAGCTGGGAAATCGCTCATTTTTGCGTCGCCAAATATCGTACGAACGCCGTGAAACTTCCACAGGCTTTTCCAGCAGATTTGCACGTGCACTCAAAAAAGTCAAAATTTTTACACATAGACCCCATCAAACGGGAGAAATTGGCCCGGATTGCTCTCATGTGCGTTACGGGGCATCGTTTCTCTCGCGCCGAATTCTCTCGAGCTGGGAAATCGCTCATTTTTGCGTCGCCAAATATCGTACGAACGCCGTGAAACTTCCACAGGCTTTTTCAGCAGATTTGCACGTGCACTCAAAAAAGTCAAAATTTTTACACATAGACCCCATCAAACGGGAGAAATTGGCCGGGATTGCTCTCATGTGCGTTACGGGGCATCGTTTCTCTCGCTCCGAATTCCATCGAGCTTGGAAATCGCTCATTTTTGCGTCGCCAAATATCGTACGAACGCCGTGAAACTTCCACAGGCTTTTCCAGCAGATTTGCACCTGCACTCAAAAAAGTCAAAATTTTTACACATAGACCCCATCAAACGGGAGAAATTGGCCCGGATTGCTCTCATGTGCGTTACGGGGCATCGTTTCTGTCGCGCCGAATTCCATCGAGCTGGGAAATCGCTCATTTTTGCGTCGCCAAATATCGTACGAACGCCGTGAAACTTCCACAGGCTTTTCCAGCAGATTGGCACGTGCACTCAAAAAAGTCAAAATTTGTACACATAGACCCCATCAAACGGGAGAAATTGGCCGGGATTGCTCTCATGTGCGTTACGGGGCATCGTTTCTCTCGCTCCGAATTCCATCGAGCTGGGAAATCGCTCATTTTTGCGTCGCCAAATATCGTACGAACGCCGTGAAACTTCCACAGGCTTTTTCAGCAGATTTGCACGTGCACTCAAAAAAGTCAAAATTTTTACACATAGACCCCATCAAACGGGAGAAATTGGCCGGGATTGCTCTCATGTGCGTTACGGGGCATCGTTTCTCTCGCGCCGAATTCCATCGAGCTGGGAAATCGCTCATTTTTGCGTCGCCAAATATCGTACGAACGCCGTGAAACTTCCACAGGCTTTTTCAGCAGATTTGCACGTGCACTCAAAAAAGTCAAAATTTTTACACATAGACCCCATCAAACGGGAGAAATTGGCCCGGATTGCTCTCATGTGCGTTACGGGGCATCGTTTCTCTCGCTCCGAATTCCATCGAGCTTGGAAATCGCTCATTTTTGCGTCGCCAAATATCGTACGAACGCCGTGAAACTTCCACAGGCTTTTCCAGCAGATTTGCACCTGCACTCAAAAAAGTCAAAATTTTTACACATAGACCCCATCAAACGGGAGAAATTGGCCCGGATTGCTCTCATGTGCGTTACGGGGCATCGTTTCTCTCGCGCCGAATTCTCTCGAGCTGGGAAATCGCTCATTTTTGCGTCGCCAAATATCGTACGAACGCCGTGAAACTTCCACAGGCTTTTTCAGCAGATTTGCACCTGCACTCAAAAAAGTCAAAATTTGTACACATAGACCCCATCAAACGGGAGAAATTGGCCGGGATTGCTCTCATGTGCGTTACGGGGCATCGTTTCTCTCGCTCCGAATTCCATCGAGCTGGGAAATCGCTCATTTTTGCGTCGCCAAATATCGTACGAACGCCGTGAAACTTCCACAGGCTTTTTCAGCAGATTTGCACGTGCACTCAAAAAAGTCAAAATTTTTACACATAGACCCCATCAAACGGGAGAAATTGGCCGGGATTGCTCTCATGTGCGTTACGGGGCATCGTTTCTCTCGCGCCGAATTCCATCGAGCTGGGAAATCGCTCATTTTTGCGTCGCCAAATATCGTACGAACGCCGTGAAACTTCCACAGGCTTTTCCAGCAGATTTGCACGTGCACTCAAAAAAGTCAAAATTTTTACACATAGACCCCATCAAACGGGAGAAATTGGCCCGGATTGCTCTCATGTGCGTTACGGGGCATCGTTTCTCTCGCGCCGAATTCTCTCGAGCTGGGAAATCGCTCATTTTTGCGTCGCCAAATATCGTACGAACGCCGTGAAACTTCCACAGGCTTTTTCAGCAGATTTGCACCTGCACTCAAAAAAGTCAAAATTTTTACACATAGACCCCATCAAACGGGAGAAATTGGCCCGGATTGCTCTCATGTGCGTTACGGGGCATCGTTTCTCTCGCTCCGAATTCCATCGAGCTTGGAAATCGCTCATTTTTGCGTCGCCAAATATCGTACGAACGCCGTGAAACTTCCACAGGCTTTTCCAGCAGATTTGCACCTGCACTCAAAAAAGTCAAAATTTTTACACATAGACCCCATCAAACGGGAGAAATTGGCCCGGATTGCTCTCATGTGCGTTACGGGGCATCGTTTCTGTCGCGCCGAATTCCATCGAGCTGGGAAATCGCTCATTTTTGCGTCGCCAAATATCGTACGAACGCCGTGAAACTTCCACAGGCTTTTTCAGCAGATTTGCACCTGCACTCAAAAAAGTCAAAATTTGTACACATAGACCCCATCAAACGGGAGAAATTGGCCGGGATTGCTCTCATGTGCGTTACGGGGCATCGTTTCTCTCGCTCCGAATTCCATCGAGCTGGGAAATCGCTCATTTTTGCGTCGCCAAATATCGTACGAACGCCGTGAAACTTCCACAGGCTTTTTCAGCAGATTTGCACGTGCACTCAAAAAAGTCAAAATTTTTACACATAGACCCCATCAAACGGGAGAAATTGGCCGGGATTGCTCTCATGTGCGTTACGGGGCATCGTTTCTCTCGCGCCGAATTCCATCGAGCTGGGAAATCGCTCATTTTTGCGTCGCCAAATATCGTACGAACGCCGTGAAACTTCCACAGGCTTTTCCAGCAGATTTGCACGTGCACTCAAAAAAGTCAAAATTTTTACACATAGACCCCATCAAACGGGAGAAATTGGCCCGGATTGCTCTCATGTGCGTTACGGGGCATCGTTTCTCTCGCGCCGAATTCTCTCGAGCTGGGAAATCGCTCATTTTTGCGTCGCCAAATATCGTACGAACGCCGTGAAACTTCCACAGGCTTTTTCAGCAGATTTGCACCTGCACTCAAAAAAGTCAAAATTTTTACACATAGACCCCATCAAACGGGAGAAATTGGCCCGGATTGCTCTCATGTGCGTTACGGGGCATCGTTTCTCTCGCTCCGAATTCCATCGAGCTTGGAAATCGCTCATTTTTGCGTCGCCAAATATCGTACGAACGCCGTGAAACTTCCACAGGCTTTTCCAGCAGATTTGCACCTGCACTCAAAAAAGTCAAAATTTTTACACATAGACCCCATCAAACGGGAGAAATTGGCCCGGATTGCTCTCATGTGCGTTACGGGGCATCGTTTCTGTCGCGCCGAATTCCATCGAGCTGGGAAATCGCTCATTTTTGCGTCGCCAAATATCGTACGAACGCCGTGAAACTTCCACAGGCTTTTCCAGCAGATTGGCACGTGCACTCAAAAAAGTCAAAATTTGTACACATAGACCCCATCAAACGGGAGAAATTGGCCGGGATTGCTCTCATGTGCGTTACGGGGCATCGTTTCTCTCGCTCCGAATTCCATCGAGCTGGGAAATCGCTCATTTTTGCGTCGCCAAATATCGTACGAACGCCGTGAAACTTCCACAGGCTTTTTCAGCAGATTTGCACGTGCACTCAAAAAAGTCAAAATTTGTACACATAGACCCCATCAAACGGGAGAAATTGGCCGGGATTGCTCTCATGTGCGTTACGGGGCATCGTTTCTCTCGCGCCGAATTCCATCGAGCTGGGAAATCGCTCATTTTTGCGTCGCCAAATATCGTACGAACGCCGTGAAACTTCCACAGGCTTTTTCAGCAGATTTGCACGTGCACTCAAAAAAGTCAAAATTTTTACACATAGACCCCATCAAACGGGAGAAATTGGCCGGGATTGCTCTCATGTGCGTTACGGGGCATCGTTTCTCTCGCGCCGAATTCCATCGAGCTGGGAAATCGCTCATTTTTGCGTCGCCAAATATCGTACGAACGCCGTGAAACTTCCACAGGCTTTTTCAGCAGATTTGCACGTGCACTCAAAAAAGTCAAAATTTTTACACATAGACCCCATCAAACGGGAGAAATTGGCCCGGATTGCTCTCATGTGCGTTACGGGGCATCGTTTCTCTCGCTCCGAATTCCATCGAGCTTGGAAATCGCTCATTTTTGCGTCGCCAAATATCGTACGAACGCCGTGAAACTTCCACAGGCTTTTCCAGCAGATTTGCACCTGCACTCAAAAAAGTCAAAATTTTTACACATAGACCCCATCAAACGGGAGAAATTGGCCCGGATTGCTCTCATGTGCGTTACGGGGCATCGTTTCTCTCGCGCCGAATTCTCTCGAGCTGGGAAATCGCTCATTTTTGCGTCGCCAAATATCGTACGAACGCCGTGAAACTTCCACAGGCTTTTTCAGCAGATTTGCACCTGCACTCAAAAAAGTCAAAATTTGTACACATAGACCCCATCAAACGGGAGAAATTGGCCGGGATTGCTCTCATGTGCGTTACGGGGCATCGTTTCTCTCGCTCCGAATTCCATCGAGCTGGGAAATCGCTCATTTTTGCGTCGCCAAATATCGTACGAACGCCGTGAAACTTCCACAGGCTTTTTCAGCAGATTTGCACGTGCACTCAAAAAAGTCAAAATTTTTACACATAGACCCCATCAAACGGGAGAAATTGGCCGGGATTGCTCTCATGTGCGTTACGGGGCATCGTTTCTCTCGCGCCGAATTCCATCGAGCTGGGAAATCGCTCATTTTTGCGTCGCCAAATATCGTACGAACGCCGTGAAACTTCCACAGGCTTTTCCAGCAGATTTGCACGTGCACTCAAAAAAGTCAAAATTTTTACACATAGACCCCATCAAACGGGAGAAATTGGCCCGGATTGCTCTCATGTGCGTTACGGGGCATCGTTTCTCTCGCGCCGAATTCTCTCGAGCTGGGAAATCGCTCATTTTTGCGTCGCCAAATATCGTACGAACGCCGTGAAACTTCCACAGGCTTTTTCAGCAGATTTGCACGTGCACTCAAAAAAGTCAAAATTTTTACACATAGACCCCATCAAACGGGAGAAATTGGCCCGGATTGCTCTCATGTGCGTTACGGGGCATCGTTTCTCTCGCTCCGAATTCCATCGAGCTTGGAAATCGCTCATTTTTGCGTCGCCAAATATCGTACGAACGCCGTGAAACTTCCACAGGCTTTTCCAGCAGATTTGCACCTGCACTCAAAAAAGTCAAAATTTTTACACATAGACCCCATCAAACGGGAGAAATTGGCCCGGATTGCTCTCATGTGCGTTACGGGGCATCGTTTCTGTCGCGCCGAATTCCATCGAGCTGGGAAATCGCTCATTTTTGCGTCGCCAAATATCGTACGAACGCCGTGAAACTTCCACAGGCTTTTCCAGCAGATTGGCACGTGCACTCAAAAAAGTCAAAATTTGTACACATAGACCCCATCAAACGGGAGAAATTGGCCGGGATTGCTCTCATGTGCGTTACGGGGCATCGTTTCTCTCGCTCCGAATTCCATCGAGCTGGGAAATCGCTCATTTTTGCGTCGCCAAATATCGTACGAACGCCGTGAAACTTCCACAGGCTTTTCCAGCAGATTTGCACGTGCACTCAAAAAAGTCAAAATTTTTACACATAGACCCCATCAAACGGGAGAAATTGGCCCGGATTGCTCTCATGTGCGTTACGGGGCATCGTTTCTCTCGCGCCGAATTCTCTCGAGCTGGGAAATCGCTCATTTTTGCGTCGCCAAATATCGTACGAACGCCGTGAAACTTCCACAGGCTTTTCCAGCAGATTTGCACGTGCACTCAAAAAAGTCAAAATTTTTACACATAGACCCCATCAAACGGGAGAAATTGGCCCGGATTGCTCTCATGTGCGTTACGGGGCATCGTTTCTCTCGCGCCGAATTCTCTCGAGCTGGGAAATCGCTCATTTTTGCGTCGCCAAATATCGTACGAACGCCGTGAAACTTCCACAGGCTTTTTCAGCAGATTTGCACGTGCACTCAAAAAAGTCAAAATTTTTACACATAGACCCCATCAAACGGGAGAAATTGGCCCGGATTGCTCTCATGTGCGTTACGGGGCATCGTTTCTGTCGCGCCGAATTCCATCGAGCTGGGAAATCGCTCATTTTTGCGTCGCCAAATATCGTACGAACGCCGTGAAACTTCCACAGGCTTTTTCAGCAGATTTGCACGTGCACTCAAAAAAGTCAAAATTTGTACACATAGACCCCATCAAACGGGAGAAATTGGCCCGGATTGCTCTCATGTGCGTTACGGGGCATCGTTTCTCTCGCGCCGAATTCTCTCGAGCTGGGAAATCGCTCATTTTTGCGTCGCCAAATATCGTACGAACGCCGTGAAACTTCCACAGGCTTTTTCAGCAGATTTGCACGTGCACTCAAAAAAGTCAAAATTTTTACACATAGACCCCATCAAACGGGAGAAATTGGCCCGGATTGCTCTCATGTGCGTTACGGGGCATCGTTTCTGTCGCGCCGAATTCCATCGAGCTGGGAAATCGCTCATTTTTGCGTCGCCAAATATCGTACGAACGCCGTGAAACTTCCACAGGCTTTTTCAGCAGATTTGCACGTGCACTCAAAAAAGTCAAAATTTTTACACATAGACCCCATCAAACGGGAGAAATTGGCCGGGATTGCTCTCATGTGCGTTACGGGGCATCGTTTCTCTCGCGCCGAATTCCATCGAGCTGGGAAATCGCTCATTTTTGCGTCGCCAAATATCGTACGAACGCCGTGAAACTTCCACAGGCTTTTTCAGCAGATTTGCACCTGCACTCAAAAAAGTCAAAATTTTTACACATAGACCCCATCAAACGGGAGAAATTGGCCCGGATTGCTCTCATGTGCGTTACGGGGCATCGTTTCTCTCGCGCCGAATTCTCTCGAGCTGGGAAATCGCTCATTTTTGCGTCGCCAAATATCGTACGAACGCCGTGAAACTTCCACAGGCTTTTTCAGCAGATTTGCACGTGCACTCAAAAAAGTCAAAATTTTTACACATAGACCCCATCAAACGGGAGAAATTGGCCCGGATTGCTCTCATGTGCGTTACGGGGCATCGTTTCTGTCGCGCCGAATTCCATCGAGCTGGGAAATCGCTCATTTTTGCGTCGCCAAATATCGTACGAACGCCGTGAAACTTCCACAGGCTTTTTCAGCAGATTTGCACGTGCACTCAAAAAAGTCAAAATTTGTACACATAGACCCCATCAAACGGGAGAAATTGGCCCGGATTGCTCTCATGTGCGTTACGGGGCATCGTTTCTCTCGCGCCGAATTCTCTCGAGCTGGGAAATCGCTCATTTTTGCGTCGCCAAATATCGTACGAACGCCGTGAAACTTCCACAGGCTTTTTCAGCAGATTTGCACGTGCACTCAAAAAAGTCAAAATTTTTACACATAGACCCCATCAAACGGGAGAAATTGGCCCGGATTGCTCTCATGTGCGTTACGGGGCATCGTTTCTGTCGCGCCGAATTCCATCGAGCTGGGAAATCGCTCATTTTTGCGTCGCCAAATATCGTACGAACGCCGTGAAACTTCCACAGGCTTTTTCAGCAGATTTGCACGTGCACTCAAAAAAGTCAAAATTTTTACACATAGACCCCATCAAACGGGAGAAATTGGCCGGGATTGCTCTCATGTGCGTTACGGGGCATCGTTTCTCTCGCGCCGAATTCCATCGAGCTGGGAAATCGCTCATTTTTGCGTCGCCAAATATCGTACGAACGCCGTGAAACTTCCACAGGCTTTTTCAGCAGATTTGCACGTGCACTCAAAAAAGTCAAAATTTGTACACATAGACCCCATCAAACGGGAGAAATTGGCCGGGATTGCTCTCATGTGCGTTACGGGGCATCGTTTCTCTCGCTCCGAATTCCATCGAGCTGGGAAATCGCTCATTTTTGCGTCGCCAAATATCGTACGAACGCCGTGAAACTTCCACAGGCTTTTTCAGCAGATTTGCACGTGCACTCAAAAAAGTCAAAATTTTTACACATAGACCCCATCAAACGGGAGAAATTGGCCGGGATTGCTCTCATGTGCGTTACGGGGCATCGTTTCTCTCGCGCCGAATTCCATCGAGCTGGGAAATCGCTCATTTTTGCGTCGCCAAATATCGTACGAACGCCGTGAAACTTCCACAGGCTTTTCCAGCAGATTTGCACGTGCACTCAAAAAAGTCAAAATTTTTACACATAGACCCCATCAAACGGGAGAAATTGGCCCGGATTGCTCTCATGTGCGTTACGGGGCATCGTTTCTCTCGCGCCGAATTCTCTCGAGCTGGGAAATCGCTCATTTTTGCGTCGCCAAATATCGTACGAACGCCGTGAAACTTCCACAGGCTTTTTCAGCAGATTTGCACCTGCACTCAAAAAAGTCAAAATTTTTACACATAGACCCCATCAAACGGGAGAAATTGGCCCGGATTGCTCTCATGTGCGTTACGGGGCATCGTTTCTCTCGCTCCGAATTCCATCGAGCTTGGAAATCGCTCATTTTTGCGTCGCCAAATATCGTACGAACGCCGTGAAACTTCCACAGGCTTTTCCAGCAGATTTGCACCTGCACTCAAAAAAGTCAAAATTTTTACACATAGACCCCATCAAACGGGAGAAATTGGCCGGGATTGCTCTCATGTGCGTTACGGGGCATCGTTTCTCTCGCTCCGAATTCCATCGAGCTGGGAAATCGCTCATTTTTGCGTCGCCAAATATCGTACGAACGCCGTGAAACTTCCACAGGCTTTTTCAGCAGATTTGCACGTGCACTCAAAAAAGTCAAAATTTGTACACATAGACCCCATCAAACGGGAGAAATTGGCCGGGATTGCTCTCATGTGCGTTACGGGGCATCGTTTCTCTCGCTCCGAATTCCATCGAGCTTGGAAATCGCTCATTTTTGCGTCGCCAAATATCGTACGAACGCCGTGAAACTTCCACAGGCTTTTCCAGCAGATTTGCACCTGCACTCAAAAAAGTCAAAATTTTTACACATAGACCCCATCAAACGGGAGAAATTGGCCCGGATTGCTCTCATGTGCGTTACGGGGCATCGTTTCTGTCGCGCCGAATTCCATCGAGCTGGGAAATCGCTCATTTTTGCGTCGCCAAATATCGTACGAACGCCGTGAAACTTCCACAGGCTTTTCCAGCAGATTTGCACCTGCACTCAAAAAAGTCAAAATTTTTACACATAGACCCCATCAAACGGGAGAAATTGGCCGGGATTGCTCTCATGTGCGTTACGGGGCATCGTTTCTCTCGCGCCGAATTCCATCGAGCTGGGAAATCGCTCATTTTTGCGTCGCCAAATATCGTACGAACGCCGTGAAACTTCCACAGGCTTTTCCAGCAGATTTGCACGTGCACTCAAAAAAGTCAAAATTTTTACACATAGACCCCATCAAACGGGAGAAATTGGCCCGGATTGCTCTCATGTGCGTTACGGGGCATCGTTTCTCTCGCGCCGAATTCTCTCGAGCTGGGAAATCGCTCATTTTTGCGTCGCCAAATATCGTACGAACGCCGTGAAACTTCCACAGGCTTTTTCAGCAGATTTGCACGTGCACTCAAAAAAGTCAAAATTTTTACACATAGACCCCATCAAACGGGAGAAATTGGCCCGGATTGCTCTCATGTGCGTTACGGGGCATCGTTTCTCTCGCTCCGAATTCCATCGAGCTTGGAAATCGCTCATTTTTGCGTCGCCAAATATCGTACGAACGCCGTGAAACTTCCACAGGCTTTTCCAGCAGATTTGCACCTGCACTCAAAAAAGTCAAAATTTTTACACATAGACCCCATCAAACGGGAGAAATTGGCCCGGATTGCTCTCATGTGCGTTACGGGGCATCGTTTCTGTCGCGCCGAATTCCATCGAGCTGGGAAATCGCTCATTTTTGCGTCGCCAAATATCGTACGAACGCCGTGAAACTTCCACAGGCTTTTCCAGCAGATTTGCACCTGCACTCAAAAAAGTCAAAATTTTTACACATAGACCCCATCAAACGGGAGAAATTGGCCGGGATTGCTCTCATGTGCGTTACGGGCATCGTTTCTCTCGCGCCGAATTCCATCGAGCTGGGAAATCGCTCATTTTTGCGTCGCCAAATATCGTACGAACGCCGTGAAACTTCCACAGGCTTTTCCAGCAGATTTGCACGTGCACTCAAAAAAGTCAAAATTTTTACACATAGACCCCATCAAACGGGAGAAATTGGCCCGGATTGCTCTCATGTGCGTTACGGGGCATCGTTTCTCTCGCGCCGAATTCTCTCGAGCTGGGAAATCGCTCATTTTTGCGTCGCCAAATATCGTACGAACGCCGTGAAACTTCCACAGGCTTTTTCAGCAGATTTGCACGTGCACTCAAAAAAGTCAAAATTTTTACACATAGACCCCATCAAACGGGAGAAATTGGCCCGGATTGCTCTCATGTGCGTTACGGGGCATCGTTTCTCTCGCTCCGAATTCCATCGAGCTTGGAAATCGCTCATTTTTGCGTCGCCAAATATCGTACGAACGCCGTGAAACTTCCACAGGCTTTTCCAGCAGATTTGCACCTGCACTCAAAAAAGTCAAAATTTTTACACATAGACCCCATCAAACGGGAGAAATTGGCCCGGATTGCTCTCATGTGCGTTACGGGGCATCGTTTCTGTCGCGCCGAATTCCATCGAGCTGGGAAATCGCTCATTTTTGCGTCGCCAAATATCGTACGAACGCCGTGAAACTTCCACAGGCTTTTCCAGCAGATTGGCACGTGCACTCAAAAAAGTCAAAATTTGTACACATAGACCCCATCAAACGGGAGAAATTGGCCGGGATTGCTCTCATGTGCGTTACGGGGCATCGTTTCTCTCGCTCCGAATTCCATCGAGCTGGGAAATCGCTCATTTTTGCGTCGCCAAATATCGTACGAACGCCGTGAAACTTCCACAGGCTTTTCCAGCAGATTTGCACGTGCACTCAAAAAAGTCAAAATTTTACACATAGACCCCATCAAACGGGAGAAATTGGCCCGGAT